>NC_056743.1:1676414561-1676694561 GCF_019279795.1 Protopterus annectens
AAACAAACGTTCTTAACAACATTCAGTATAATTAGATTCCACAATTATTTGCAAATTCCTTGAAAATGAGTAAAATAATTATTTTTTCAAAATGTAAAAACATTTCCAAAGATCTAGTAATTGCAGACTAATTTAATTTATAAATACAGGCATCAAAGTTCTTGAAGAAGTACTAAGACTGTTTATAGACTGTTTATAATCTTATATAAACTAATTCAAAAAGGATAATCTTGATTTATATATGACAGAGTGTAGATAACTGATGGTCAGTAGCTAGTTTATGTATGCATGCATGTATTTATTTATTTATTTTTAACTGGAAAGGTGGAAACCGATGATATTAGTCCAGTAGACATCAAAAAATTATTTGATATGGTCAGCTGGGAATTCATGTTTGAAGTTTATTAAAATAGAAATGGTCTAGATTTATATCAGTGAACAGGTTTAGTCCTGCTTAGTAACTAGTTAATCTGTTTTGATCTACACAACACCAACCATTCCAAATGCCTCCCTAGTACAGTATGCAGACGATTCAACAATCATTTGCTCTGCACCTAATCCTGCATCTCTTCAACAAATGACACATACAGCCTTCAGTACAGTAGAAACTTGGCTCCATAAACATAATCTCTCCCTCAACCCTACAAAAACTAAGCTCATGTTCTTTACCCCCAAAAGAAATCCAGAATTTAACAAAGAAAATTTAATTATTCTCTCTGTAAACTCCACTAAAATTGAACTTGTAACACTAAATTATTAGGAGTCATAGTAGATGAAAACCTCAAGTTTGACCATCACATCCAATCCAATATTAATTACACCCATAACAAACTAGGCCTTCTGTATAGACACAACGAGTTTCTCTCCTTACCATCTAAACAAACTTTAGCCCTCTCCTATCTCCTACCCTCACTAACATATGGTGCACCCTTATTTATTAATCTGCAGTCATCCCTGAAACTCAAACTAGAATCTTGCTATAACAAGATTGCCAAATTTGCCACAAGCAGTCATCACTTCTCCCATCACTGTAACTCATTAAGACAATGACAATGGTTAGAATTCCCCCATTACCTATTACTCTTGCAACTAACCACTTCACACAAACTTATCTATAAACCACAAGATTGTTCTGCCCTCAGCTAACTACTTATCCCCTACTCCCCACTCAGGTCATTGCATTCTGAACACAGACACTTACTCCAAATCCGTAAACCAAACCTTCCTGTAGGTAAACTACTCTACTCTTGGACAATGGCCAGATCCTAGAAAAACTTCCCTTCCTCTGTTTGCAGTAAACAACATCTCTCTAACTTCAAATTATCACTGCATAATCATCTCCTCTCCAACTGGATATGTAACTGTACAGAGCCACATACTGCCACTAATGAAGCCATCACCTGACCTTTTCTCTCCTCAGACTTAGCTGCCCACCATAGCAGTTCTAGCACTGTTTCATTTCCTAGCTTTATCTTACTGGATTTGATTTGTTTTATATTCTCATTTAAATCTTATGCATCTTGGAATCTGCAATTTCAGACTCTACTACGTATGTAAGAACCTGCGTTTTCAAATTGTTTACATTATTTTTGCTGCTGTTTGCCTATGATATACTTCATTGCAATACTTGTATTACTTATCGGTTTTTGTATTTTCTCATTGCAACTGCTGTATTATTAAAAATGTACTTTAATCTCCTGTCTTGGAGTGCTTTGTTCTTTTGTGCCTCACTGCAACTACTATATTTCAGTACTGTATTTTGTGTGTTTATTCATTGGAGCTTTTCTCCACGGGCCTCTACTGAAAATGGACTCTGTGGCCCTGTGGACTTTCCTGGTAAACAAATGTCAATAAATAAATAAATAAATGGTAAAATAAACATGGATATAACTAGCAGAGTGCCCACTGAATTGGTCATATTCAAATCAGTAAGCTACTGGAGCTACTGAATAAATCCGGTTTCAATCAGTCCTCAACTGCAAGATCACACAGGTGATGTACAGCTTGCTGAATTCTGTATTGGTAGTATAAGTGAATAACTGGATTCTTAATTTGACTTGATTAGTCAGACAGGGTAGAAGTGACTTCAGTATAAGTTATTGTGAGGACTCAATAACCTTTCTGCATTAACAAGCAGACAGATAGATCAGCCCAGATCTTAACACATCACTTGGCAACTTAGTTGATTTTTACATCTTTCTCTTTCATGGATAGCATTCATGTTCAGTACAGTTATACCTAGCTAGCTAGCTAGCTAGCTATGCACACACACGCGCACACACACACACACACACACACACACACACACACACACACACACACACACACACACACACACACACACACACACAAACACATGCACACACACCTATATATCTATATATGTATGATTATTTAATGAATGGTTGAACTGTTTCATGATCGACACACAAAACATCAACCATTAATTACAGTGACAAAACTAAACAATGGCATACAGTGCATCAAATGAAGGAAACAAATTTCTTTGTCTGATGTACTGCGCATAACCCTACAACACATTGAGCTGAAATTTGTCTGAACAGTGATGGTGTTATTAGAAGGACTTTTTTAAGGTAAGCTACATGCCATGGTTGGGGTAGGGTTAGGGTTAGCACACACTATTAAAGTGGGTAGGGAGACCATGTCCTTGTCCTTAACCCTAACATACAGCTTACGTTAAAAAGGACCTTCTATTTACACTATAAATACACAAGAAGAACTTGGATACTCACCACACACACACATACACAAGCGCACTAAATCTACCTCTAACCTAATCCTTAGCCTGACTCTAAAATACTCACATGCATAAATAACTGAAGTCACCTCTTTACTTAATCCTTACCCTAACCCTAAAACATACACAAAGTCATACACAAACTCCCCGGCAAAATGCTTATCTTTGACAGACAACCAGAAATTGCCCAAATCAGTATTCACACAAATGATCTTTCTCTCAATAATTATCGATCACCAGTGTTGAACAAATGTGCTTGATCCAAAGTCAACTGCCACTATATGGAGATTTTTATATATATATATATATATATATATATATATATATATATATATATATATATATATATATATATATATATATATAATGTGGTTTCACTTCATAATACTGAAATATCACAAGAACTGAAATTCAGAACACTGAAACCAAAATCCTGAAAGTTCAAAATGCTGAAAACTCAGAATACTGAAACTCAAAATACTGAAAACACCCAGCATACATATACTGAGTTTAAATAAGATAAATCATATTACTTTTCACCAAGTATAAGCAGTGGGGCAAGCCCCCTGCACCCCCCCCCCATGTGGGGGATTGCGCCCCCATACCCCCTGCTACTTAAATATATCAACATCAATATTGCACTTTAGTACACTAAGTGCAATCTTGGAGTTGATATATTTAAGTAGCAGGGTGTGGTGCAGCCACAGGTGCAGGGGCTTGCCTTGCTTATATTTGAAGGAATGTAATTAGTTTTTTTTCTTGATTACAGTCAGAACATATATCTTATCTGTGTTCAGTATTTTGACATTCAGGATTTTGAGTTTTCAGGATTTTGAGTTTTCAGGATTTTGAGGTTTCAGGATTTTGAGTTTCAGGATTTTGAGCTTCCATATTATGAAGTTTTCTCATTTTCACTGTTTTGATATTTCAGTATTATGAAGTGAAACAATATATATATATATATATATATATATATATATATATATATATATATATATATATATAGGTCTACTTCAAAAGAATGACAACCCACATTATAGAAAATAACATCATTGAGACAGGACTTAAACGAATGACCACAATGCCGAAGGATTTCATAGGGTAAGTATCCAAGTGGACAACAAGGGGAAATTTGCCATTTTCCCCACTGTAGTGTGATCCCAGAGTTGGTATATTTAGTTGGGGGTGGGTGTAGGGAGTGCAGCCACTGACATTGCAGGTGTGGGAGGTGTAGTCCTCCACCTGGGTGGGTTTCAGATAGTGCAGTGTGTTTCATTTTTAGATGGTGGCCAAGTGGCTACTTACCCTGTGAAATTCTTTGGCATTGCAGTCATTCATTAAAGTCAAGGTACGGCGATGTTATCCCTGTGATGTCGATTTCGTTAATGTGGGTTTTTGTTTTTTTAAAGTGTGTGTGTGTATATATATATATATATATATATATATATATATATATATATATATATATATATATGTGGGTCCACCTTGTAATTTCAAAATGCTGAAATCCCGAATTTCAGTATTTCAAAATTACAAAGCCGAAAACCCAAGCACAACTCACAATTCCGAAAACACACAACCGCGAAATTCAAAATGCCGAAACTATGCTACACATACAGTACACACATAAACAAAAAACTCCCCCCACAATCAAATAAATGCATCTACACTATGGATAAGCAGGGGGGTAAGCCTCCCTGTACCCCCATGTGGGGGGCTGCACCTCCCACACCCCCTACTTATATATTCTAACTCCGAGATCACACAAACGAAACTCACACACACACGCCTTACAGTCCCTCTCACACACATACACACACACACAACACAGTCACAACACACACTTACACACACTAAAGCCCCTAACCAACACATTTACACACACAAACTTACCTAAATTCAACCCATACATCCACACACCACACCAGCGGAAGTGAAAAATTCAACATCTCCGTGCTTCGGGATTTTTAATTCCACGCTTCTGCCTGTTTCGGAATTTTGAGTTTTCGGCTTTGTAATTTCAAAATACTGAAATTCGGGATTTCATTATTTTGAAATTGCAAAGTGGACCTATGAATATATATATATATATATATATATATATATATATATATATGTGTGTGTGTGTGTGTGTGTGTGTGTGTGTGTGTGTGTGTGTGTATGTGTGTGTATAGTAAAATGGGTCGAAGTCAGATGATCGAGTTTTCAAAAACTAGAAATTCACATGGTCAGGATAATATGATCGAGTTTCCAAAAATTCGAACATCAAAAAAAAAAACAAAACAAAAAAAACCCCACAAAAATCTACCTTTTGCATTTTTTCAGGGGAGCAAGCTCCCCTACATCCCCCATGTGGGGGGATGTCCCCCCACACCCACTGCAAACTATATATACTAACTCCAAGATCACACTGCAATGAGGAAAAAGGTAAATTTCCGAACCTGCACCGTACCACAATGTCTATTTAAAAGCTTTGGGTTTTCAAAAACTCAATCATATGCTCTCGATGATATGAATTTCGAGTATCTGAAAACTCAATCAACTGATAGGGACCCAGTAAAACGAATGCCAAAATGTTAAAACGTCAACACGCATTAGTGAAACAAAAACATTTAAAATTTTTAAATTACAGAACATGCAAAAGATTGCAAAAATAAGATAATTCGTCCTTCCATACCATCTTAGTAATGCATGCTCACCCTTTCTCTGCTCCTGACCATAACCCTATTCCTTAGCTTAGAAAAAAAACATTTCTATAGCACATCCATGACAGAAGACAGCTTGGTTTCCCACTACATAGAAATACACACACACACACAAACCACTAAATCTATAACTTATATAACTATTACCCTAACACTAACTTACAATACTCGCATATCCACTAACTATATCCCTTTACCTAAGAGCTAATCTAACACTAACTTATAGTACTCACATACCCAATAAATCTATCCCCTTACAAAACTTTTACTCTAACTCTAACCCACATACTTCCATCTCTAAGGCAAACCTATTTACCTCTTTAAGCAAAATTGTCATTTGACAAAATGGACATTTGCTAAAACAAGTGGTCATACAAATCAGCATGCAGTTCACCTTGTCGAATAGATGAGGATGTCACTAAATGAACACGAATGAAAGCAGCCATACTGGAGCTAGCAGGACAAAGAAGGGCTGGGTAAAGAGCCAATATGGAGATACAAGTTATTGTGGTAGGATAGTTGAGAAAGGCATTTTGAATAGGTTATTCCTTTATCCTACTGGGTAACAGATTGTCATTTGTTAGCAGGATCAGAAGATGGCCTGGTAGGATAAATATGATCCTCTTGTGGCAATGTCCAAGAGGAATTACTTTTCTCACACACAAGGTCTGCTGGATCAAAAATAAGTAATTAATGAAAGGTGGCTCTTCAGTGAAAACAGTAAGGTGATATGCACATAATAATAACTGATAATTAGTTTAGTGGAATAATTAGGGTGCAATGATGTGGTATAGAAAGCATTTGGGATGTTATCATTAATACATTTGTGTTCATTTGTAGTAAGATGGATGCTCCCACAATTGATAAAAAGATAAATTAAGCCATTTGGATACCCCAAAATGACTTAAACAGCACCTTAATAGGTTTGTGTGGTAAAGCAAATGTGCTGTCACTGAAGGAAGCAAGTGATGTGCACCTGTATGTTATCTGCTTTACCTGTACAAACTGGATATTTAAAAGTATGTATTTATTTATTTTACATTTGTTGACTGGGATTGTCCGACTGACCTGAAGAGACCTTTTTCAGCAGAGGCCCGGGGAGAAAAGCTCCAACATATTAAACAATTTTCATTATAAATTAGCATTAAACAGCAATGTTATAGGATTATTACAAGGCATTAAGTAGCAATACAATATTATACAGTGTCAGTAATCAGGAGTATAGCATAACTATTTCAAGATGTTTAAAAAGAAATATGTCATTAAGATGAATATAGTTTTTTGGGGGAAATGGTTATAAAAACCCAGTTTTATCATAATGTAGTTGCATGAAGGCAAGACAATTACAATAGAATGTTTCTCTGAGGTGATTTGCTTAATAAGTTTTAGAAGACAGTAGAAAGAGTAGTCAAGGAAGATTAAAGAGAGCTAGTGAGAAGAGTGAGTTAAGGGCAGAAAGTAGAATAACGTATGAGAAGTAGGGGATGTTTAAGGAGGGAGAGTGCAGTGGCAGAACCAGTGTCTTTTGAAGTGCTCTATGGTGGGGGTCTTAAATTGTTTAGGATGTGTAAGGGTCCTGATTTCTAGTAGGAGCCTGTTCCAAGCAATAATGTGGTGTTAGCTATTCATGTTGCATCCAACTTTAGACTTGGGTCTGTAGATTTGTAGTAGGTCTTGGTTAGAGTTTCGGAGAGGTCTGGAGAGAGAATAATGGGAGATGAGAGGGGATAGTGCTGGGCAGTAGGATGGCTGGTATAGGATAAAATGATCTGGAGCTGAGAGAGAAGAAGCTGGTGGGGTAATTCAAGCCAGTTTAGGTGTTTTAGAGAGAGACAGTGATGGGATTTGTAGGTTTGTTGGGCAGCAAATCTAGCAACCTTGTTGTAGGTAGATTCGAGTTTGGTCAGGAGTGCTGAGTTAAGATATGTGAGAATTTGAGAATTAAACCAAAGCAAATTATCCAAACTTCCAAGGAAACAGTTGTAGCTCCGCAATTCACAAACCACACCAACTAGTGTGTACGATGTTCTTAACGCAAAATAAGTTTATTTTTCCACAGTGTAACAAAGCGTTTTCGCCAGTCAAAATAGAATAGCTTCTTCAGAGAAACATTAAAACTTTTTAAATATTGGCGCTCTTTATACAATACAAAACGGACATGCTCTGTGTAAGATACACGTCATTTCCTTACCATAAGATTTTTTATATATACACATACATCCTTTGTAAAAATGTCTTAGACATACGAATGTAAGAAAATTTTAAAAAAGAATTTTAAAAGAAAGAATTTTTAAAAGGAACTGTCCGTGTCGATCCATACAACTCCCTCCATTTAAAAACTAACTTCATACACAAGGCTAGAATCTCCTACCGTATCCATAACATTGTTTCTTATACAATATGTGATATGGTCTTAAAATAGATGACTGTTACATCAGTCAAACACACTCTTATACTGTTACCTCATCTTAAATATACCTACAGTTCCTTTTAAAAATTCTTTCTTTTAAAATTCTTTTTTAAAATTTTCTTACATTCGTATGTCTAAGACATTTTTACAAAGGATGTATGTGTATATATAAAAAATCTTATGGTAAGGAAATGACGTGTATCTTACACAGAGCATGTCCGTTTTGTATTGTATAAAGAGCGCCAATATTTAAAAAGTTTTAATGTTTCTCTGAAGAAGCTATTCTATTTTGACTGGCGAAAACGCTTTGTTACACTGTGGAAAAATAAACTTATTTTGCGTTAAGAACATCGTACACACTAGTTGGTGTGGTTTGTGAATTGCGGAGCTACAACTGTTTCCTTGAGAATTTGAGAATTGTACATTAGACTGGGTAAAAGGTAGGTAAGAGAGCGAGAGAGTAATCTTGGCTTCAGAGGCAAGGAATTTCTTGTTATGGTAAAGGAGCCCTAGTTTTGAATGAGTCCTTTGATACAGTTATTAACATGCAAGTCAAATTAAAGCTGTTCATCAATGGTTACGCTTAAGAGTTTAGTGCTGGATTCTACCTGAATGGGAGTGTTGTTAACTGACTGTATGGAGTAGGAAGGTTTAATATTGTTGACATTTTTAGGTAGGAAGAGTAACGGCTTTGTTTTTGTAGGGTTAAGGATGAGCTGGTTTATTATTAAATTTATTGAGGATTGTTAATTGGTTAAGTAGTTGGTGTGATGGCAGGCTATTGCTCTTACAGGAAGGTTAGTATTAGGAAACTTGTGCCTATGAAGCTCAGCTATATGGAGGATAATTGTCATATACATATTAGTTAAAGGACAAATTAAAGGATGAAACATTTTAATAATTCTGGGATTTGTGCTGAATAAATTATAAATAAAGATATATGTATATATTTGTGAATGTAACTGTCAATAACATTAACAGTAAATAAGGATTTAATTTAAACTGTATAACTGCCGTAAAAAAGTAAGTAGATTCTCTCGAGTCAAAATCAACTCAATGGGTAGGCCTCCATAAAATTCTCATGGCATATTATGGAAGTAGATTGTCAGGCCTTTCTTCAATGCAGATACTGCTGCTGCCCAGTTGTTCCCCAACCAGATTTTTGAATCAAGGTCTATCAGTTGGTAGTCCTGCACCTTAATCACTAAGCTATCGGGCAGAGGTAAAAAAAAAAAGCCATAGATGTTATAAATAAACTGGTAAGGTTACAACGAATTATAATGTGGTTCCTTAGGGAGGAAAGGACACAGGACACTGGGAGTTTGGGCACAGGCTACTTTGCCCTGGGTTCCACATCTCTCACTTGAGTATATTTTCCTGCTTTGGTAAATAAGAATGTCAGGTTGGGAGTGAAATTATAATGTTTTCAGTTCAAGAACAGGTTCAGTCAGAATCATTCAATGTTTCAGGTATAGCAAAGGAGGAATGAGGCTAAGGAATACAAAGCAGACAGTATGTGGCCAGCTACACCTGGCCATCTAGGTCTGTTTTAAGCAAAAATTATAAAACAGGTGACCCATCCTACCCTCTCTTTGGTGTGGTTAAAGACAATATTTTGGTAAGGATGTCCTCAGTGAATCATCTGCCTTTCAAAGAGGGTCTGTCAGAACAAAAAAGCACAAAATACAAACCATCGTGAAGAAAAGTGTACATTTCCCAATCCTCACTGCAGCGCACTCTCCTTTCCAAAGCTTCAAGTTTTCAAAAACTCAATCATATTGTCTCAACCATATGAATTTCAAGTTTCTGAAAACTCAATCAACTGATATGGATCTGTAGATCACCAGAGGTGGGTTTTTGCACCCTTTGTATTATTTTGCACGACTGTACAAATGTGCATGTAATACTGATCCTCAGTTTGTGTCCCTATGCCTCTTGCTACTTGATAGTTGCACATTACTGTGTGTATATGATTTGCACAGAGCCATGTGTAGTGCCATCAGTAATGCAGTCTGTCCATGTGACATACATTTGACATTTGCTTTAATGTAACTTGGGCTGTCTTCAGCATCACTCTGTATGATGTGCATATGCATGTGCAATGTGTCCCCTTTCATAGTGCTGTCCTGCTTTATTGCTTGCCTACTTTGCTTTGCTCATGTCTCTCTTGATGTGGGCTGTGTTATTCACCTCTATTCACCATTTGTAGGTATGACATATATCTTGCACATATGCATGGTATACATTAACCTTCCTTTGCATTAACATCCATTATCATGTAGTTGTATTGATCTCTTTCGTGTTTCACTGTTGCGGTCATCACATTTGGGTTTTCTGCTTGCAGGTAGCCCTCAGTCTGCCTGATTATCAAAGTCTTGGGTCCTGCGTCGGTTGCTGTCTCATCTTCCATGACGTCAGGTAGTCATGGGTTTAAAGCATGCAGCCGATTGCTATCTCATCTTCCATGACATCAGGCAGTCATGGGTATAAAGCATGCGGCCAATGCCATTACACCAGTCTTTCTTGCCGTGCAGTGCCCGAAGCAGAAGCAGTTCGCAAGTGCCGGTCGGCCGACTCCTGAAATTTTCATTTTCGAGTTTCAGATCCAAAGTCTTCAATTAAGCTAAGTACCCTGTTGGGGATCCTGTTTCTTGCTCTAAACTGATGTCAGTAAAAGTTAACAATTGTATTTCTTGTGGAAAGCAAATACCTCATAAAGATTTTAATTCGTACTGCATTCTTTGCTTAGGTCCAGACCACGACGTAACTCGCTGTCGGCTTTGTGCCTTATTCAAACCTAGAATCAATTTATTTTCGCATCCAGATATTTTGGTACTCTGTTCAATTATCCAGAAAAGGCTTTGGTAAGCCACCCGACTACCGACATTCTGAAAAAAATGCAAAGATAAAGACAGAGACAGACCACATATAGCCAAAGCTGCCAACGACGCTTCTCCTAAGCTAGTCGCCAGTTTGCTGGTACTCAGTGAGGTGCTTTTGCAGCCCCTGATACCCACTACTTCAGATTCGCAGGCTTCTACTGAGACCCATTCAGAGTCCGGTATGCCACAAGATGCTTCTTCGACTGTGGAACCTGTGGATGTCTCTACTTTGGATGGGTCCGGAGCAGCTGTAAAGACACCGGCTTCTGAGGGTGTATTCAGGCCTACTGACTTGCATATTAAACCAATGCCATCTTCTTCTTCAAGGCCTAAAACTCGATCCATGCCTAGAAAACCGATGCCCAGACTGCATGGTCAGGCCCTATACCTAAAAAACAAATAATAAGAATAGCTGAAGACCTTATTACTCTAATCCGGGGAATCCAACCTTCTCCCTCTAAGAGACCTAGGACTGATTTTCCTTTTGATTCTTCTGATCAGGATTCTGAAATTTCTGTTTTCTCTGATGACCAGGATTTGCCCTTATCCACCTATGAAGATTCTGATGCAGAGGAGTCCATTCCCTCTGCTTCCCCTCCAGAGGATTTCTCTTTTGGTGAAACCTTGCATACTCTTAGTGAGAATTTCCGCTGGGAAAGCCAGGATTACTCCGACTCCAAAAAGAGGCTTAGGGAATCCTTACTCCTACCTCAACACAGGCCATTAGCTATCCCTCCTGTACTGGACATTGTAGATGATGCCTTCTCGGAATCTAGCCTAGCCCCTGACACTTTACCTCTGGCTCCCAGAAAACCTGACAGGTATTACAGGGTATCTGACTCTCACAAGTTCCTTTTTAAGAATCCTACTGCGGATCCTGAGACCATTTCACAGGGACCCAAGGGCATTAAGGCTATTACTGCCAAAAACCCTACCCCCTCTGATAGAGATTCCAGGGCCCTGGATAGATGGGGTAAGAAGGTACACACTTCTGCAACTTTGGCCATTAGGGCTTCAAACTGCCAGTTTCATATGTTAAAGTATCAGCAGCATATTATTGGATTGCTTAAACAGAAAATTATGTTGATTCCTGACTGTGCTGAAAATAAAGAATTACAGGATTTAATGCATTCTGCTGAACAAGTTGGAAAACATACTTTGCAATGTGGTTTTGATTCATTAGAGGCATCTTTCAGGGCTGCTGTCAATGGGTCTGTACTTAGAAGGCATGCTTGGCTTAAGGAGCAATCTTTGCCAGATCATGTTAAAGCTAAATTACTGGATGTGCCCTTAAACCAAGACCGCCTGTTAGGCAACAAGGCAGAAGAAGTTCTTAAAAAGAGGGAGGAAAAAGCTAAATCTCTGCAAACTGTTAAAGATTTCCTGCAAGTACAGCCTCCCGGATTTAGTAGGCATTGGCCTTCTAAGAATTGGTCCTTTCCTGCCTCTTCCATTCCTTCTCAGTCCAAACCCAGAATCAGCAAAACACCCAGGCTTCAGTCCCAAGGTACTCACAGGCCTAAGCAGTGGGGGGACTCCCACTTCCAAAGCTCGGAGTAGTAAGGCACCCCCCCTATGCTAAACTGTCATAATGACTTAACTATAAACCTCCCAAGCCCTGCTCTACTGACTGTTCCTTTAGGGGGAAAGATCACCCTGCATGCAAAAAACTGGGAACTCATTACCCAAAACAAATGGGATTTAAATATAGTTTCCCAAGTATACATATTCCACTTCCATTCCTTACCAACCCTAAACAGTTGGCCAGACCTACCCCCAAATCAGTGGGCAGAGACTCAAAAGCAAGTTCTCTCTCTTCTAAGCATCAGGGCTATTCAACCTGTCCCAGAAGAAGAATGGGGGCAGGGTTTCTACTCAAGACTTTTTCTGGTACCCAGAAAAGACAATTCATGGCATCCTATCCTGGACCTGTCTATCCTAAACACTTTTTTGGTAATCCCAAAATTCAAAATGCTAACTCTTCATCAGCTGTTTCCCATGCTAGGCAAAAAGCCTGGTTGGCAGCACTGGATTTAAAGGAAATCTACCTGCACATCCCAATAGGGGAATCTTGCAGAAGATACCTATGCTTCAGAGCAGGCTACATGCACTATCAGTTCTCTGTACTGCCCTTTGGCATATCTACTGCACCCAGGGTATTCACAAAGTGCCTAGCTCCAGTCATTGCATTTTGCAGGCAAAGAAATATTCAAATATACCCATACCTGGATGATTGTCTAATTTAGGCAGAAAGCCAGGACATACTATTAAATCATCTGGCATTTGTAAAGAATTTACTAACTTCTCTGGGGTACACCATAAATGAAAAGAAATCATATCTAGTACCCTGCCAAAAAAATGTATTCCTAGGAGCAAGCGTAAATACAACTTCCCAGATGGCCTACCTCACACCAGAGAAGCAAGTTCATTTGACAGCTTACTATAAACTAATGGCCACAATGACCCAGCTATCTGCAAGGAAAATACTGCAAGCCTTGAGGTTCATGGCCTCCTGCATTCTCCTAATTCCATATGCAAGACTGCATATGAGGAAACTATAATGGTATCTAAAAAGCCTATAGTGTCAACATTCTCAGGACCTAGAATCAATAATTCCTATCATACCTTGTCTAAAGATAGAGTTCCTTTGGTGGGCAGAGGCCTGCCACCAAAACAAGGGGCTGCCATTCACTCTACCCCCTGCCACCCAAACCCTAACAACAGACGCATCAGACTATGCATGGGGGGGGGGGCTCACTTGGCAGGGCAGTGCATTCAGAGCAAATGGAACCTGAGTCAAATGCACCTGCATATCAATCAAAAAGAATTTTAGCTGTACCGAATGCTCTGACAGCCTTCAAGGACCACATTCTTCCAGGACAATTATTGGGAAAGATGGACAACACCACGGTTATGTGGTACATAAACAAACAGGGGGGAACCCACTCATACCCTCTCTACAGACTAGCCATGGCTCTGTGGAACACAGCCTTGAGCTACCAAGTGCACCTACAAGCTCAATTCCAGGCAAGCTAAATATATTGGCAGACAACCTAAGCAGAAATCTCATTGACCCACGAGTGGAAACTGGAACCAAAGATATTCAACATGTTGAGAAACAAATGGGGAGCCCAGAGTAAGACCTGTTTGCCTCCCCTCAGAACTACCAATTGGACAAATTATGCAAAAGGGCTCCCACAGACAAGCTTGGAAAGTGGATGCCCTGTTCTTCACCGGGAAAAACATATCAGTTTATGCCTTTCCCCCGCTGCCTCTCCTCTCCAAAGTGCTACTAAAGATCAAACAGGACAAACCAAGGACAATACTGATTGCACCAGACTGGCCACACCAACACTGTTACCCCCTCTTGTGCAGTGTGTCACTGCAGGAACCATGGCAGCTGCCTCAGAACCCTGCCCTGCTGTCCCAACAGGAGGGCCAGATTCTACACCCACAGCTTCAAACCCTGAACCTTGCAGCCTGGCTAATTACCTAATCTCTCCATTACCATACCTCAGTAAGCAAGTGATGGATGTCATTTTGGAGGCAAGGAGGCCTAGAACTAGAAAACACTATGCTGAAAAATGGAAAAGATTCTGTTCCTGGAGCCAAACTCAGGGGATGGGCACAACAGTGCCCGATTTACCACATATTCTTCAGTACTTAACTGAGATGTTTTACAAGGGCCTTTCCTTTTCTTCCATCAAAATTCATGCCTCGGCCATTTCAGCACATTATAATACTGAGCCACCCCTCTTCTCTCATCCACTGCTGAAGCAATTCCTCAGAGGGGCCAAAAACTTAAGACCACCTAGGAGAGCCCGTACTCCAGCCTTGGACCTTAACTTTGTATTGGAAAAGTGCACTCTACCTCCCTTTGAGCCAGCTGCAAGTGCAGAGTTGAAATTCCTTTCTTGGAAAACAGCCTTCCTTCTAGCCATCACTTCAGCAAGAAGGGTGTCTGAATTACAGGCCCTCATGGCAGTGGAGCCTTTCATCATCTTTCATGCGGAAAGGGTGTCCCTCAGGACCAATCCTTCCTTTATGCTCAAAGTGGTATCCAGTGTGGTCCTTAATCAGTCCATTAATTTGCCAACCTTCGTTTCTAATCCACAGAACAAAGGGGAATGAATACTGCACTCCTTGGACGTGCACAGACAACTTAGATTTTACTTGGACAGGACTAAGCCTCTCAGGAAATCTGAACAGCTGCTGGTTGCATTTGCTGCAGGGACAGAGGGGAAGGCCATTTCAAAGCAAACCATTTCTAAGTGGATAGGCCATTGCATTCATTTCTGCTATAAGCACCATGGAAAACCTACCGCACACGGGATAAGACCTCATTCCACCAGGGCTGCATCTACCTCTAGAGCCTTTCTCAGAGGTTTCCCTACCAGGGACATCCTAGAAGCTGCTACCTGGAGTTCTGTACATACCTTCACCAAGCATTACCACTTGCCAATTTGCTCTAAATCCAGAGCTGGCTTTGCCACTGTAGTTTTGCAGGATCTTATAGCTGGTCCTAATGCTATCTAATTACCTCCTTCCATCCTTAGCTTTGGGAATCTACTCAAATGTGATGACTGGAACAGTGAAGCACAAAGAACATAGTACAGTTGTGTACACTTACCATAAATGTAGATGTTCGAGTGTATTCACTGTTTCAGTCCTGGTTACCCTCCCTTCAGCCCCCTGACTTCTTTTGACTATACCTCTATTCTTGTTTACTATGCTTGATTTCTGGTGTATTTGCTTTTTGTTGGAGGTGTAACCTTGTATATAATTGCTTCCCATTATGACATCTGGGGCAAGAAAAACTGATGTAATGGCGTCGGCTGCATGCTTTATACCTCTGAGTACCTGACATCATGGAAGATGAGACAGCAACTGACGCAAGACCCAAGACTTTGATAATCAGGCCGACTGAGGGCTACCTGCAAGCAGATAACCCAAATGTGATGACTGCAACAGTGAATACACTCGAACATCTACATGTATGGTAAGTGTACATGACTGTACTTTCTGTTGACACCTTGTGCCAACCCAAGTTGCTGGATATTGCTTCCAATAAATCCTTGTTTCTGTTATACTTGCATGTTACACATTGCCCAGAGCAATTGTCCATCATTCATGTGCACAACCTGACATTTTTATACAGCATTAATTGTAGATTTCCTATCACTTATTGGTCTTTGTCATTCGTGTGTGTATTTGTATTGACATTGCTTTCTGATAGGTTCCTGTTAGGCCAATAAAAGTCACACATATACGTCTACACTTGTGTATTGCCTTTGACATAACATATGCTGTGACATGTGCATTCCATTAGGGTTCCTATAATGACATCGAAAAAGTGTAAATATTGAATAGCTTAAAGGCTATAAATGTCGGACCTCGATATGCTTTCTGTGACATTGCAGTACAGTGCAGATTGGAATATTTGCCCTTTCCTTACTGTAGTGCGATCTCAGAGTTTGTATACATACATATATATATATATATATATATATGTATATATATATATATATATATATATATATATATATATATATATATATATATATATATATATATATATATATATATATATATATATATATATATATGTATATATTTAGTGGGAGGTGTGGGGGGCAATAGCGAGTTTGAGGTCCGACATTTTTGGCCTTTAGGTTGTTCAATATTTCATCAGCTCTATGTTCTAATATAGACCCTTCCATTACACATCTGTTTGGATTGAGTACACCTACTTGCATAAGGAGCAGCCAGTTTATTGTGTTGCTAGAGTACTGCTGTTTGGCACTTTGCTTGATTGTTTGCATTTGACATGCATGTTTAGAGGTTGTATTCTGTCCTCCGCTGGTCTTCTCCAGCATTTCATGGGCTACATTTGCTCATCTTAGCAGCTTCTTGGCTTACACTTGTACTGCTGACAGACTACTTGGGTACTGGATTCAATATCCATTGTATACTGTGATCCCTACTTCTTATCCTACATCATGCACCTGCCATCAGTCATACACATTCAGGTATGACTGTCACACAGTTTGCAACATGTCAAAATGTCATAGCACATAGGCACATAATGTATTTATGCATTTCGTCATAGCTGGTATGCATCCCTGTGGTGCATGTCAATTTTCCATTGTCCATTTTATATAGTGTGCTGTATGTGTACTTTACCTTTCCTTTATATTTATTTCCAGCCTCTATCTGTCATGTCTTGTGATGCTTGTTGTTTATGTATACCTGCTGTTTTGTCCTTTTCCTCCTCTTTGTCTGTCTTTTTCTCTTCTTATATTCTCTAAAAAATAAAAAATGGGGCCTATTCCCACAAAAAAATATATACTCCTGCCCCTCTGACTGTCCCTTAGATTCTCCTGTTCCAACAGACCTCTTGTATATACCTCTATTTTGCCTGTATACTATATCTTGTTTTCTGATTCCCTATTTCCTTGGGTGTGTGCATTACTTGCGTTCCCCACACTTATCCTGCATCCATGATTAGCTACTATTAGCACTGGTGAAGTGGCCATGATTGCCCTTCATCTTTAACTTTTTTATTAGAAATGTTACGGATTCTGTCAGATTCCATATTTTACAGTGAATGTATTTTATTAGTGCTTGCTTTGGACTTATATAATTTCCATAGGTTTGGTACTGCACATCACTGTTTCTGGTACACTCTTCATGAATTATGGATTGGCTGTGACTTCAAGACATTGTGCTGATACTGCTATTCAATTCTCTTTTGTGCCAAGATATTCTAAGTTCACTGAGGCATATTTGCATATTGCAGGTTGATCCACAACTTTTGCACATATGTGCACTCCATCTTATATTGGAATTTTGGCAGTCTACAGCCTTACAACCAGTGCTTTCTACTGCATCCCTTTATAATAACACTTATCTTGGCAAGGCATTTTCTTCAGGGCAAACGTATATTGGAATTTCAGCAGTCTACAGCTTTACAATCAGTGCTTTCTACTGTAACCCTTTATAATAACACTTACCTTGGCAAGACGTTCCCTTCAGATCAAAGTATGCTCTTCCTTGGAATCTTTTTTAATTTAAACAATTTTTGTGTGGTATGCACACTTGCCAGGATGTTATCCTCAGGGTCCCCTCCCCTTTGCTGTATTATGTAGTGGTATGCTCCTTTCCCTTTACCCTGCTGTTATAGTGTGCTTTTACTGTCAGTTCTGCAAGCAGTATTCTTTTATTTGTTTTCTAATTGAGGTTTTGGATTTGGCTGATTTATTCTATGGTATTAAACATTGTCCCTCTCTATTTTAGGTCTCCATTTTGAATTTAGTCAGTCAGCTAAAATATTAGTTTCATTGCTAAACTTTAGTCCACTTCCTGCAGCATTTGTAATTTGACTCTATACATGAACATTTACTAAGGTATCAGCAAAATACTGCTAGTTTTATTTTGGCTGTCTGATTTTTAATTGCAGACCAAGATTAGGTTATGTTTTGTGATATTTTTGATATCTCTGATTGTTTCTGCAGCTTACTGCATTCTGATCTTTCCCGCTCCATTCATCCTCACTATGCTTCATTCACCCTTACTACACTTGGGCTCACTCCTCCCCCTACCCTACCCTCATTCCCACCCAACCCTGATTCAATTTCCTTTATAGATAACCTACTTAACCCCATCCACCATTAGTTCTAACTTCCAGAGCACCTTAACCAATCAAGCTCAATATCCTCCCATCTGAACCCCTCCTATATCTCTACACATTACTCCTCACTCCACCCACTACTTCCCTTCCCTTTCCAGTTTTTACTAATCATACACACCTTCACCAATCACACTCTCACCACTTTCTCTTGCAACATCCTCCCCATAAACTACATTATGTTTCTCTCTCTATGCTCATCCCTTCTTTTCCCCCACCTCACATCCTCTTTTCTCCTACTCCTTTCCAACCTCACCTCATATCACAATCAGCTAAACCTACATCACTGCTCTCCAACTTCCTCCCAGTACACTACACACTCACAGGAGAGAAGTAATGGGTATATATAACATCACTCTTCTCCTGTACTGAATTCACTCTCCCCAAAATCAAACCACTTCCCATGAACTCATTTTCAGAACCAAGCAAAAAATCCTCTCTCACTTCCCCTTTATTACACTTCTCATCCACCCCCTCATCGCCCTCAAACTCTTATTTGATATTTACCCCACCCCAGGGTACAAGTTTAAGCCATCAACTCCTACCACAGCCTACCAAATGTCTGTGCACACACCTAACTTCAACCCTAAACTTCTATCTCTTTACTCCATCAACAGCTACAGTATCCTCAATAAGACAACTGAATTTCACTCTTGGATACACAAATATTCCCCTAACATTGTTACACTCTCTGAAACATGGCTAAAACTACACAACACAGACAATTAATTTCTTCCCTTGGATACAACATTATACACCATGACAGAACATATAAAAAAGTGGAGGTGTTGCCATTTTGTTCTCTGACCTTCTAACCCTAACCAACCATCTAACCCCCCCTTTTTTCACCCAGCAGAACTCATTATAGCTAATTACAACCTGACAACCATGAAATCCTAACAATAGTCACCATTTACATACCCCCAGGAGATAACATACCCTTATTAGAACAGATTCTCCACTGAATGTCTGACAATATACTCAATGAGACCATAATACTTGGTGATGCAAATATCAATTTGCTAACTCTCTTCTCTAACTCCCCTACCACCAGCGTGAACAAATATGGATACACTCAACTTATCTGTACTCTCACTTTTCATAAGTCCACTAACACCTGTTCCATCATTGACTGAATTCTTGTCTCTAATCCTCAGCTCTTTCACCACCCTGAATCCCTACCAGACTCCATATGCGATCATAGCCCAGTATGTATCCACAGATTCTCCTTCCATTCATCCTGACCTCACAAATTTAAAAAATGTTGATAGCTAACTAACTTTGACCCTGAGACTTTTAGTGACTCTCTCCAAGCTGTAGACTTGTCCTTCCTATCTTTCCTACCTCTAGATGAAGCTGTACTTCAATTTAACTGCCTCTTCCATAACACACTTAACTTGCTTGCCCCTCGCAGAACTGTCAGAGTCAAATATCAGTGCTCTCCTTGGCTCACTAACTCTACTCAGTCTGTAATATACAAAAGACATAACACATGGAGACTCTGGACCAAAACCAAATTGTTCGCAAGCATCCAAAAATGTAGGAAATGCTGGAATCTGACTAAATAGCAAATTATCAATGACAAAAAATCTTCTACCACACTTGCCAAACTACTACACCTACAAATCCCAAAAAGTTGTGTAATGCTATTAACTATATTCTCCAAGACCCAAGGCAACAAGAGGTAACAAACCAACTGCTGGAATCCAAACAGAAAAAGACCAGAACCAGTTCACCACTGTTTTATTAACAGAAATTTAGTGCTTTCATGTGTATATAACACACACTTCTTCAGAATAAAAAACATTCACAAAAATTCAGTTCAAATAACCCACCAATAAAATCACATGACCCATCAACATGCCTACACAAATCATTTCTTAAAGGCATCTTTCTCACACTTTTAAATGTGTAAATATATGTATACACAAAGAAAAAAACTACCTTACTGTTTCAATATTGTATTAAGAATAAGACTAAAAAAAATAAAACATAATAAAATTAGATATAATGAGACATAAGCCTTAAAACACAAGCTATAGATAAGGACTCATTTAAACCTGGGGGTAAGGTGGCATTTAATTTCAGTTGCCAATGCAACTCCCTTCATTCTACCATGTCACACCATGGTCCTCCCAACAAATTCCACTGTATGGTGTCGATTCCAAAAAATAAAACAACATAATCTGGATGTTTTTGTACATGACTATACAATACATTAGTAGTTCTGTGCTTGATGTCATAAATATGTTCGTAAATACATTCTTTAAAACTACAAATAGTTTTTCCAACATAAAAACTTGGGCACATTTTACATAATGCCACATTGATCACTCTCATTGATTTACAATTACAGAAAAAGTGTGTTCTTACTTTCAAACCATTAACAAGGACCTCGTGTTTCTCTAAAATATACTGGTACAAATTGCAGGCATCGCACTTATAAGTACCCCCAAGTCCTTTCACTAATAGTAGTATAGAATTTATCATCAGATTCTAAAATATTCTTAATACATTTAGCTTTTCTGGTAATAAATACTGGTTTGGTTCCCAAAATATCAGATATCCCTTCGAATGCTTGAAAAACAAGCCAGTTGTGGTTAATAACGTTCTGAATAAAACTATATTCTTCAGTGAAGGTGGTAATAAATGAACAATTATATCCATCATTTATTTCTCTGTGATATACTAAAGCTTTATTATCTACCAAAATGGGAATCACTTCCCTCTGCTGTCTCTTCTGAAGGACTTCCCCCCATATTAAATCAACTAAATAAGGGAGGTACCATCTAGTTGTAAACATCCCTTTGAAATTCTCACATTCCTTGAGAAACATTTCTTCACTAGCAATCATACATGCTAACCTTATATATTGCCCCTTAATGATTCCCCTCTACTGATGCATCGGGTAACAACTACTGTAGTGCAAAAGGCTGTTAGAGTGTGTTGCTTTTCTACACATAGTGCTCTGTATACTTTTTTCCATATCATCCTTATAAAGTAACACATCCAAATAATTAATACTTACTGTACTGTAATGGTAAGTGAACTTTAAATAAGGGGTAGTGGAATGTAAATATTCCAAAAATCTATCTGTATCTACTTTACTAACGTCCCAAGCAATAAAAATGTCATCCAGAAACGTTGCATAAAAATGATAGGGTGGAACATTTTCATTGTTAAATATATACTGCTTTTCCCATTGAAGTAGGACTATGTTAGCAAACACTGGGGCGCAGCTTGCGCCCATAGCAACACCTCTTTTTTGTTGGAAGAATTGCCCATCCAAGTGGATAAAATTGTATTTCAAAGCATATCTAACAATGCATCAAGCACATTAATCTCATTAGCACTAAAAATACCAGATTCATGAATAAAATTACGAAACATTTCTTTTCCAACATCTTGTGGAATAACATTTAAATACATTTACAATATCGATGGTAATAAAAGCTAAACTGTTACTATATTTGACTTTTCTCAATTTCTCTAAAAAATCCCAAGAGTTTTTCATAACATGAGAATAGCTACATACCAATGTTTTTACTTTTTTATCTATTTACTTAGCCATAGGTTGAGTGATAGAAGTTCTAGCACTCACAATAGATCTCATTGGTGGGATCCCATAAACATTTATGTATTTTTGGGATCCAAAGGGGGCACAGGGAATTTAATCTCTAAAAATTCATAGACTTCTCTTGAAATTTCTTCTTGCTCCAACATGTCTAACAAGATAAATCTAATTCTATAATAACATGAATTATTATAATTCAGGGATATCTGCTCATAAAAATCTTCATCCAATACATGTTCAAACATTTTGTTGAGGTAATCCCCTTTATTCATAATCACGATCCCTCCCCCTTATCTGGCGTCATAACGCTAATCATTTTGTTAGGCATAAGTTCTTCCAGTAAGCATTGTTCTATAATAGTCAAATTAGTTCCACACATATTAACCTTATTACCCCTTAGCAATTTCCTGAAATTGAAATCACATAATTTTTCAAAAATTACCAAGGGTGTAGGTAACACAGGGTTAAAAACACTACTTCTTAAAATGTTACTAATGTAGTTATTGTCGACAGCATTAAACAACAATTTAAAACTGAGCTTTCTCAAATACAGTTTTAAGTCCACCATTAAAGTTTCAATTCTGGCATGTGTTGTAGGGACAAAAGTAAGCCCCTTACTCAACAGACTGACTATATTTTCATTAAATGCAATATCTGTAAAGTTATATACTGTAAAGTCACCACTGGCGTTAGTTAAAATGCTAGGCAACACCTCATGAACAGTACCTGCTGCTTCATAGTTTTCTAGTAGTTCTGTGGATGCTGGTAGTACAAATTCTGCCTCTCGTACCTCCGTCTGGCTCACTCTCTGTTCCATGAACCTGGTTTAGCTGTTTTCTAACACAGTCCTGCTTCAATGGGAAAAGCAGTATATATTTAACAATGAAAATGTTCCACCCTATCATTTTTATGCAAAGTTTTTGGATGACATTTTTATTGCTTGGGACGTTAGTAAAGTAGATACAGATAGATTTTTGGAATATTTACATTCCACTACCCCTTATTTAAAGTTCACTTATCATTACAGTACAGTAAGTATTAATTATTTGGATGCGTTAATTTATAAGGATGATATGGAAAAAAGTATACAGAGCACTATGTGTAGAAAAGCAGCACACTCTAATAGCCTTCTGCACTACAGTAGTTGTCACCCGATGCATCAGTAGAGGGGAATCATTAAGGGGCAATATATAAGGTTAGCACGTATGATTTCTAGTGAAGAAATGTTTCTTAAGGAATGTGAGATTTTGAAAGGGATGTTTACAACTGGAGGGTACCCTCCCTAACTTAGTTGATTTAATATGGGAGAATATAGTTTTATTCAGAACATTATTAACCAAAACTGGCTTGTTTTTCAAGCATTCAAAGTGATATCTGATATTTTGGGAACCAAACCAGTATTTGCTACCAGAAAAGCTAAATGTATTAAGAATATGTTAGAACCGGATGATAAATTCTATACTACTACTAGTGAAAGGACTTGGGGTACTTATAAGTGTGGTGCCTGCAATTTGTGCCAGTATATTTTAGAGAAACACGAGGTCCTTGTTAATGGTATGAAAGTAAGAACACACTTTTTTTGTAATTGTAAATCAATGGGAGTGATCTATGTGGCATTATGTAAAATGTGCCCAAGTTTTTATGTTGGAAAACCTATTTGTAATATTTACAAACATATTTATGACATTAGGCATAGGAGAACTACGAATGCATTGCATAGACATGTACAAAAATATTCAGATCATGTTTTTTTTATTTTTTGGAATCTACACCATACAGCGGAATTTGCTGGGAGGACCGTAGCGTGACATGGTAGAATGAAGGGAGTTGCATTGGCAACTGAAATTAAATGCCACCTCACCCCTTATCTATAGCTTATGTTTTAAAGCTTATGACTTATTATATCTAATTTTATTATGTTGTATTTTTTTTATCTTATTCTTAATACAACAGTGAAACAGTAGGGTAGTTTTTTTATTTGTGTATACATATATTTACACATTTAATAGTGTGAGAAAGATGCCTTTAAGAATTGATTTGTGTAGGCATATTGATGGGTCATGTGATTTTATTGGTGGGTTATTTAAACTGAATTTTTGTGTAGTTTTTTTATTCTGAAGAAGTGTATGTTATATACACATGAAAGTGTTAAATTTCTGTTAATAAAACAGTAGTGAACTGGTTTTGGTCATTTTCTGTTTGGATTCCAGCAGTTGGGAAGTTGCCTCTAAATATATTCGCCACCCAGTCAATCCTTCAACACCCAATCTCTGCCCTAATAACACACTCCAAGAAACTGCACCTCTCTTCAACTCATACTTCATTGATCACATTAGTAAACTCATGCAGACATCCAGCCCACCCAATCCTTCACCCAATACCATCCCCAACTGCACGACTCCTTATCATTAAGACCAGTTCCTACTAGCTACATTAAAAATCTTCTCCTTAAACTAACCCCATCTTCCCCATCAACTGATAAATTGCCATCTTTCTTCCTAAAGACTGCTGCCAAATCTATAGCATACACAGTCTCCATACTCATAAATTGCTCCATTAGGGAATCCACTGTCCACCCTATTTGGAAAAAATTCCACACAATACCAATCCACAAAGGAGGGAATTCCACACAACTCAATAATTATCAACCTATAACCATACTCTCTCCCCTCTCCAAAATGCTTGAACACTGTGTCCATCAACAGTTGTTAGACTACTACATTCATGAAAACCTGATCACCGCTATCCAGCATGGCTTCTGCCCCCACCATAGTACCACTACTGCTCTCATCTCTTTTACTAACTCTATCTTCCTTGCTAGATATTGCAATAAACTAGTGTAATGCCTCTTTGTTGACCTCTCTAAAGCCTTTGACACTGTTTCCCATCCAATCCTCCTCTCCAAACTATCCCAATTCAAGCTATTCACACTAACTATCTTTTGTTTCAACAACTACCTCACAGACAGGATGCGATCTGTCAAATGGCTCTCCACTGTCTCTCTCTCTCTCCCTTTCTTCTAGAGTTTCCTAACCAACTCTTATCTTCTAAACTTCTAATCATCCACTCTATCCTTAACAAACCCTAATCCTGCCCTAGCATCTCAGCTCTAATATCCATCTACACCTCCCCAATCTTTCATAAGTTCTGACCAATGCCTATTCCAAATTTAGAAACTAAAAAAATCAATTGAACAGAACTTTTATAGCTATTCTCCCACTGCTATATGGAACAAACTTCCATTGCCCCTGAGAAATATTTCCAATGTCCAGGAATTTAAGAAAACACTCAAACTACATCTAAACAGCACCTGGTCTTGTCTCTGTGATTATCCCACCTCAACCCTGCCCCTACTCCATCTCTACTTTTTACCTACTCGCTTTCCTTTCCTCTCCCCTAGCCCCTCTCTTTATTCAAATTTATCTTCAAATAGCCCCAACACAACTTTTACTATTTTTTTCTTCATTTCCCATCTGTTACCTGTTATCCTCGCTTTCTGTCATTTTTCTTCTTATTTTTACTATCATTGATATTTTTAGTAATTCTGCATATATTGCCAAATGTTTGTCATGTACATTACTTTATCATGTTAATGTTCTTATTGTTGTAACATGGAGCTTTTCTCCCCAGGCCTCTGCTGAAAAAGGGCTTTAGCACAGTTGGACCATCCCTGAACAAATATGAAATAAATTAATAAATTAATTAATAAATAAATAAATATCCATGAAATGCACTGGGTTACACTAATGTTACAGATGTCAGCCCTTATACATTCAGATAATCGACTCATATTAAAACTCTTGCTGAACCTTTATATTACACTAAGTTCTTTTATTGTAAAGCAGAGTATAAACAACAGCGGTAGTTTGAGTAAAACCTATCATCCTCAAGTTTGAATAATTCATAAAAATGGTTTCAATTAAAGCAGGAAATCTTTCAACATTCAAATTTATGTTAGTAACATTCATCATATTTAAACTCAAATAGTTAAGAAAAAAACAGAGATCAATCATTCTACATTGTAAACAAATATTTTCCACAAATCTACAACTGGTCTCCTTTGATGTTATAGATGAGTTTTACTCGTACAAAAATTTTCACTTGCAGTTTTAACAAACAAGGTCACTGTTATTACACAAGACAATAGGAACATATTTGCATGAAGGCTTGCTTGCATGCACATCTCTATAAAACAATTGGAATGCCATGGGTTAAACAATCTGATTTTTAGATAATAATCAGAAAAGAAAATACAAATCTCTGGCTTCTAAAACCAGTTGTGCATCAAGTGCTTCTTTTTATTGAATGGTTATGGCCTTGGCACATCATTTGCTATAGATGTTAATTAATTTGGAAGTTAGGTCAAAAAGTCATTTTTTCACAATTCTTAGCCAGCTACATAGAACACATTTAAAGCAAACTGTAATACTGCAGTGAAAATATAATTAGTGGTTAGCTATATTCAGAGAGACTGGCATTTTTAAAACTTAAGCCTATAATGTTTTTGGCAAATGAGCAAACAAAACTAATGGCAGCATTCTGTACAATTTTCATGCATTTACTCGTATATAACTTTACAACAAAAGCAAATTGCACATTTTTATTAGTGCAAAACTGATCATTTTCTAACCTTTTAGATTTCTTTTTGCTCACTGAAATCAAAAACAAAAATTCTAAAAGCTATAAATGCTTTTTCCATAAAATATCTTTTATCAAAATAATTGGAAAAAAAAAACTCATACTAAAATAGAATTAAGTTAGACAAATTTAATAACGGAAGCCCATTGATTAGATGATTTTTATTTTCACTGCTTCATAGCTAGGTTTATATATTTTCATTATTGAATTTAATTCATATGAAATTCCTTATATAGTTCCTCTTTAGTTGAAATAAATGTGCACATACACACACAAACACACACACACACACACACACACACACACACACACACACACACACACACACACACACAAAGTCACATGCACACAGAGAGACACACACAGACACATTAAAAACTTTAAGGTTTTTATTTACAAAACTGATGTGTGATCATTTTATTTTTAACTTCACATAGCTATGATTTGACAGCAGTTTTGACAGAAGGCTACTAAACTAACATTTAATAACAATTTTGATAGCAGTAATCAGCACTGTTGTGGTAAGCTGTCACTTTTTGCCTTGTATTTTATCAGATGCGCACAGTTTAACAATACAGAGCTATTGTGAAATATCCAAAGTGTAGTCATCTAACTAGAGCAGTAATGTGTGGAGGACAGTTTTGGGATCCTATAGGAGGTATGACATTTTGCATTGCTTTTTGTAGTAACACTAGAGCTCGCAAAAATGTGAAGTAAAGCCCACAGGTAAAAAGTAAACTAACGGAAAGTGGAAGGAAAAGCACTCAAACATTTAAGAAGCAAAACAGAGTGGATTCATTTGAAACCAGTAAGTGCTTTTGTTCCTTATAATTACTGGAACTTCATTTTTTTAAACGATCTAGTAAAAAATAAGATGGTGACTTTTTGCATTATTTTGTGCATCAAGGATACCAGGAGTAGTGCTTCCTTTTCTAGTAATGGGAGCCATTTGGGTTTTGGTAGAGAAATAGTGCTCACCCTGAGGCTCCTGTGTAATACACTTGCATTTATGTTTGTATTTTGTTTGATGTAAGGTCTGTTTTTTTTCTTGGAATAGTACATTATACTCTGTACCCAGAATCAGACTGTTGATTTTACCCTTTTTTTTTTTTTTTTGCATTAACATGGAATTGGAAGTGGAAAGCCTGGTCGACCTAAATGCCCAGACATTCTAATCATTGTGGGGCATCAAATGGCTGTTTGTTATTATATAATTTACACTGGTATTGTGGGACTTGAAACAGTTTTTATGTTTCCAAACATTTTGAATTTTATTTTGATGGTGTATTGGGTTCAGTTTACTTGTGAGACATTATGCCAGCGATGTGAGGCCTGACACTGATGAAATAGTGTATCCCTGCAGCTCTAAGCCACCAAGAACAAAAAAATAATCCAGAGCAGGAAGGCAGCAAAGTTAGTAAAGGATAAACATTACACAGTATTTAGCTGGTAAAAATGTAAGACTTTGACTATTTTTTGTTGTCACAGATTTATACACGATGCGCTGTGGATTTCTTATGCTTTTTCAGACTTGCTGATTTTCTGTTGTAGATTATCTTTTTGTTCACAATGAGTTGGGGTCATTACCTCACTTTTTTGTGATGGTAAAATGGGAAGTTCTAGTTTTATTGTTCACAGTGACATCTGAACATGATGATAGGTGATTCTAGAATATGTGCTAGTAGATTATTGATAAAGAATCATTTTGAAAGGAGCCTTTGGGATACAAACATCTCATGATGTAGCTGATGAGGTTCAAGATCTATTCTGACAGTTTTTAAGGGAATTTTCATTTCTTCTAAGGAAGTTTCTCTTTCCACTTTTTTTACAGCCTTTTGACAAGATTTCTGTGTTGAATTGATTTTTTTGGATTCCACAAATGATAGTTGTTTCCTCTAATCCAATTCTGCATCTCTTAGTTTGTTTAGAGATTTAAGTCCAGTAGAAAGCAATTCATTACAGTTGCTTGCCAGAATTCTAGCTTTGTGGAAGTATTTATTTTATAGTAGAATAACTTTACTTGTCATGGCTGATGCTATTTTTTTAGGATCATCTTTAGAAAGAATACTGGTCCAACAGAATCATTTGATGTAGACGTGTTTTCTGCATTTGGGGCCTGGATGTAGTCAGTTCAGGGGATAGCTAGAATTTAATGTTGTTAGAACTAATGTGATGGGGCAGTAGATGCAAAGCTGGGAGGAATGACTTTTATTTCTGATATATTTTTATAGAATGTTGTTTCTAGGAGAACAAAGAAAGATTGGTTACCAGACACAAAGGTTTGTCTAGTAAATTCTGTAATCATTTGTCTGAGCCAGTAGTATGAAGAAAGGAATGATCTGAATGGTCTAAGATATTTTAACTTAAAACTGCCCTGGAACCAGTACTTCCTACTTTACCATCCCAAATTACTGATGTTATGACCTCAACTCGATGTCAACAAAAAATAATCCGCAGTAGAAAACCAGCTTTAAAATTTTTGTTGATTTTAACTATCAAATTATTAGATCTTTGAATTTTGGGGGGGGGTGGATGTGATGGGAGGCAGACAATAATTATTGCCAACAGAGGTGAGTTATTGCATTGAATTTTAGAACTACCTGGATGAGGTCATGATTATTAGCCGAGGTGTTCTCAGCACAGTTACTTTAAGTAGGATTGGAGTATTTCCCCCATTTCTTGTAACCGGTCTAGGCTTAGAGAAAGTAATGTTTGGTTGGACACAAGGTGGTTCAGATTGGATGTGAAAGTTGTAACCTATGATTCATTGATTACATCTCTGTCTGGGCTACTGGATGATAGGAAATCTTCAATTTGTTCTACTTTGTTAATCAATGCTATTGTTTATTGGTTGGTGCTGTGAAAGTTTGGGAGAAATGGGAAATTGGAAGAAAGTTGTGGACCTGAATTAGGACTGCTACAGCTACACAGAAGGAGAATACTGTTAAAGTATGTTAGTCATATGTACTCCATGAGATATTTTAGTTTGAGTGGTTAGTTTTCTTATAAGTCTTGAGGGGTGAGAAGATTTGGAGGACATTGCAGGTAATAGAACAGATGGAGTGTTGTGGTGTATGGAGGGATGAGTGTGTGCTAACAATGAGTAACTGAGTGGTGCAGGTACATTTGTAGAAGTCAGGAAGAACAGAGCATTTAAAAGATTGCACTGTTCAGCTGGGCTGTTAGGAAGAAGAAGGATGGAGAGTACAAGGAGGAAAGGAGCAGTCGGCATTATATAATCTGCCAAGCAGACTCACATATTAGAACAAACTCTTGTTAGCAGGTCTGAAGTGCCTCGGCTAGAAACATTTGATAGTGAAAGGATAGGGGATTATGACTGATTAATGGAACAATGCCTGACTATGCATGTGTTTGAATGGTGGTAATTGCTCATTCAGTTGATGAAGAGACGGGCAAATGACTGAACTTGTTATTCGTGTAGTGTTGGCAGTTCATTTAAAAGGTTATGACTGCTGTTATAATAAAAGGTGGGAATGGGATTTTATAACATTGAGGATGTGGAGGGCTTGCTGTGGAAAATGAGTGTGGGAGTGGAGTGAAATGAGATAAACCAAGTTACCATTCCATCTAATATGAGCTAATTAGACTGTGAATGCACATTGAGTGAGACTCGAGTTAGAAATGGATATTGCAAACAGTAAAAAAAAAAAAAGGTATATTAAAAAGTGGGGCACTTAGCACTACATAGTACTGCTGTAAGCATCTCAACATATTGCACATGCAGCAATAGACGAGGGAGAGGCAGGCAGTGCTCTGCAGGGAGAGTTACTAGCACAGAGAGAAGAGAGCTTACCCTGGTCCATGCACATTGTCCCTGTGGAGCTCAGGTTCAGTGCTGCATGCACACACATACACACACATGCACACAAACACACACACACACACGCACACACACACACACACACACACACACACACACACACACACACACACACACACACACACACACACACACACACACACACATACACATATATATATATATATATATATATATATATATATATATATATATATATATGTATATACATACCACACATAGATGAAAGTAATTGATATAAGGATTCTGGATGAAGTCAAAAGATGTCAGTGGTATTCAAAGAAATCATATAAACTAAGTATAAGTACCATTTTTAATAGAAGAAAATCAAAGTATTGATTGCAAACCCACATACTGATCTGCTGATATTAATACCAGCTTTTTAATTGTAAAATAGGTAACTACTAGGCTAGCTGCCCTTGCAGGCCATCTTGAGCCTAATTAATTTCCCTTTAAAGCTGAGAATAAAATTCTAAACCTTTTGTTGTTGTGGTAAACACCTTATTTGTTATGTCAACCATCAATTCCTTAAAATGTTTTAACATGACATACATGTGGAATCATATCTTTAGCTTCCCATTTAAATCCATTTTCATCTTCATTATGGGAAATACATTGTGTTACTGATAAACTAATAACTTACCTTCTCTAATCTTTATTCTACTAGGGAGCAATTCCACTTTGATGGAATCTGTGTCTCAGCAGTTATGGAAGACCAGAATGGAACATGTTCTCCCCATTCACAGTTTATCCTTGCAGACTTTCCTGGAATGGAAAACCATTTATTTCACACTATCCTGTTTACCTGTGTTCTTTTACTGTACATTGTGACTACTGTGGAAAACATCTGCTTAGTCCTAATTGTTAAACTGGATTTCAAACTACACTCACCAATGTACATTTTCATGTGTAATTTAGCACTTATAAACCTGCTGAACCCTACTGTCATCATTCCAGAATTGTTATACTGCTTAGCATCAAATGATACCTCTATTAGTATGGAGGCATGCTTTTTTCAAATGGCGTCAAATGTCACTGTTAGTATATCAGAAGGTTTCATCCTTGTTGTCATGGCCTATGACCGTCACCAAGCCATATGCAACCCTCTTCATTATCATATAAAAATGACTAACCAATCTGCTTTCAGACTTTGCATTTTGTCTTGGTTGCCAGGAACCGTATATGCTCTGATTTTTGTGTATATTGCTCTCACCGTTACTCACTTGCATATATCCAATAAAATTATAAACTTTTTTTGTGAGTATCCCATGATAATGAATTTGGCCTGTACTGATGTGTCTGTATACACAGCTATTTACTTCTACATGAGTTCACTATTTGCAGCTTGTTTATTTCTTTGTATAATCTTCTCTTATGTAAAAATATTTACCACTGTGCTCAAAACTGTACCTGCAGGAGGATATTGGAAAGCCCTTTCAACGTGTTTTAGCCACCTTCTAGTACTTGTTACTCACTTATTAATTGGATTATTTGTGATAATCACCAGCACCATCCAAGGAATGTCCAGTGATTTTCGCACATGGACACTCCTGGTACAAACTGTTCTTCCTTCACTACTCAACCCTATAATTTATTTTTTTAGTAACAAAGAAGTCAACCACAGTTTTGTCAAACTTTGGAAAATAATGATAAACACAAAATAAAAGTTTATTAAATCATTGCACTTCAACAAATGTAGCGACATTTGCTGAAAATATGTTACAAACAGATCTAAATATAGCTACTCCTGATGACGTAATAAATTTCATTTTTTTCTGCATGAAAAAGAGGTGCAAATATTGATGACATGATTAAATTGCAATAGCACTTGCTGATTTTTGCAGTGAGCATCTCTGAAATAATGCACAGCTGGGTAAAATGCACTGGGCTGGAAATGTCTGCAGGGGCTGTTAACCCTTCCAAGAAGCAACCAGGATATGGAAGAAACAACAGGCACGGTATCCACCAACAGATTTATTGTAAAAACTCAAATCTCTGACGTCTCGGCCAAAGCCTTCAAGGAGAATAATACACACTCAAAAATATAGCAATATATACATCTAAATACAAAATAATTATTCAATTAATCAATTATATCCCACCCATCAATCAAGTAATGCCTTCCAATTGAACTCCTCATTAAGCCCAAATGGAGACATAGTTTTAAATTTTAGAATATACATAGCTTCTTTCTGTAATAAAAGAGTTTTAACATTCATGCTGTTAACCCTTCCCTAGTTTACTGTGCTGTTAGTTATTTTTTGGCAGGTGAGGAACTATAGGTTTCTGCATAGGGGCATGAGGGATTTGTCAGTAACAGAAAACACAAAGTTAAAATACCATTTGAAATGTGCGATTTTACTCAAAACAACATTCAGATTGGAAAAAAATAGATTTCAGAATGGTTAGTCAGCGGAATATCTGAGCAAGGGAAACAATGAGTACTTATATTATTTGTAAGACAAGCTCCAATAGTGATGGAAGAGGGAAAAAAATGATAATAATGGAAGATATATAGTACAAAGGGGCTACTGGCAAGGGAGGAGGATTACACACTGGTATGCATTTACATCACCCCTAAAACTGCTATAATGGAGCTTAAGAAAATTCTGGGAGAAATAATCAGCTTTCAGCAAGAATATTACTTAGAGGTAGACACTGGAATTTGACTTGCAACAGTGAAAATGTGTCTGGGGGGCCTAGAAGGGAAAATATAACAAAGGAGGGTAGATTTCTAAAGATGTTTATGAAAATGTTTGGTATGGAAGATGTGAATTCAGTACTAGGAGTTTGGAGTGAATTTACATATTCACCGAGATACAAAAACTGGGCTAGATTAGCTAGATTTTATATCACACAAGAACATGTGCATTTAATTGAAGGTCTTGAAACATAGCAAAAAAAAAACTATTTCAGATCATGCACCAATAATAACTAAAAGATAAACACAAGCCCCGGGATTCAATAAACTCCGTGCAGGAAAAGTGCTATTCCTGCATGGAGTAGTTTGTGTCATGCAGTCGTAGCTTTAACAGCAGCGCACCTTGCATATTCATGAAGACATGCTGCTGTTAAGTCTAATCGGACACAAATAGTGAATGAGTGCAAGGGGCATGTTTAAGTAGTTCATGGACTACAAACATGCCCCCTTCACTCAAAGTGCCATACGGCACTTTAAAACAGTATTTCAGTGTCCACAGACACTGAAATGAAAATAGCTAGGGGAGCAAGAAACAATGCAGGGTGTATGTGTGTCAGGCTCTGTCATACACTCCATGCATTGTAAAAGTGCCGTAGAGCCATAGCCGTTAACTGTTCAGGTGTCTGCAGAATGATCAGATGCTTGCCTCACATACCTGTCAACCTCTTAGAGTAACAAAGCTGTATGAGGCAATAAATGTAAATTATTTTCTTCCCTACTAAGGTATGTTTAAGTAAAGCTGAGCAGATGTGCGCATTATGGCCCTCTGCCCAGCATTGCTTAAACACTCCTGAGGAGATAAATAAAAAATATAGAACTAAAATCCCAATGCTGGGGTAGCATAGTGGTTAGAGTCCTGGCTTTATATGCAGGTATTCACTGTTCATGTACCAAGACAGGCACTTTAATTTTACATAGGAAAGCAGTGTTAATTTTTTTTTGTGTCTGTAAATGATGTAATAAGTGATATTTGTCAACCAGGGTAGTGTAGCTGGTCTAAAATGGAAGTATGAGTGAATATAACATATGAAACCACCCATGTATACACAAGTGTCCCATGCAGAATAGTCAAACCCTTTGGTAATGTAAGGAAAGCACATAGAGGGTTGTCATGTAAAGTAAATCATATACACTTACTAAATGAAGTCATTATTCTAATGTTTTTTGTTGTTTTTCTTTCAGCTTTTCCCAGATAGGGGCTGCCACAGTGGAACTCTGGTCTGCTAATGATTGGTAGTAGATTTTTTACAGTTGCCAAGATGCCAGCTCGATGCCCAACCTTCAACGAAGGCATGCCCATTCTATGCATGTCTTTCGAATGCCACTCGACCATGGGCAGGACATGCAGACTCAACACAGAAGGTGCTCCAGCTGAGAATTGAACAGGAGAACCTCTTGCTGTGAGGCAACAATGCTACCGCTGCACCACTGTGGCTGAATGAAGTCATTATTTGAATATATCTAAAAATTAAAAGTGAGCAATGATTAGCAGTGCTCAGCTACCCAATTTAAGCAATGCTTAGACATGAATGCTAAGCAACAGTCAGCTCAGATAAGTGATTTGAGCACTGTTAAGCAGTGCTCAACAATTTCTCCTTTAAGCATTGCTAAAAATGGCTTACCAGGTTTGTGCACTGCTAAGCTGTGCTCAAAATTTTCAAAATCGACCAATGACGGCAAAGGGCTAGAATATGGCCTTTTTTAAACCACACAGGTGAGAACATAATCAGTACCTGTTATAGTTCAACCTATGCAGGAACCATGACTGGTGTAGGTGAGGGTTTGTGCTTTAGGATGCAGCCCTGGGGCATGGTGGAGTCCAGGGTCATGGCTAGACTCATTGTAAGTAACCATGACAAGAGGCTGCTGCAGGACCAGTACCAGGGCTCACAATATAAAGCGGAGGCCTGGGATCATCTCACCCGTGATCTCACCAGTACTACTGGCATCCCCCAAACTGGTGAGTAGGTCCGGCACTACTATGCTGACCTAAAGAGGAGGAAGGGGGTGCTCTTGGACCAGTAGATCCAAGATACCAGGGACAAGCATGCTCCAGCAGTTTGTAAGTATCACAGATATAGGTGTATCAATTCTAGCCTGAGGATGTGATAGACAGGTATGCATAATGTTTGTTTTTCTCCCTTACAGCTGCAGCAGAGAGCTAGTAATATTGAAGCCCATGTCGACAGACTACTGAGACTGTGCTGACAGGCTGGTTGGTAAAAATCTATTTTGCAGTATCTTGTGAAAATAACTAAGAAGGATTACATTGTGTAGTGCTAGTAGGTATACTGTTACTGTATTAACTGAATAAATAAAGTATGTCTGACTAATATTGATCTGAAATAAACACAACCTGTTGTGTTTACTCTGGTCTGTTGTAAACTTAGAATGGAGCTGTAAAACAAGGTATAAATGCCTCGTGTTAACCTTTGCTTTCCAGATTGTAGTAATTCAAAGGATTAATGCACAGTACACTAACTATCTGTCATGCATGCATCACAGGATTACAAGTTCAGACTGTCTAACCAAGAGACTAATAGGCAGAAACCAGTAAAACAGGACAACACAGTTCCCCAGTAGCTCAGTGTGATGAGAAATAGCTTTGTTGTTATTTTGCACACCTGGACATGGTTCGAATCCAGGGAGTGGTACTAAGATGTGTGCATATCTACACACAAGGAATCAGGAATATATGTAAAAAACAGTCAGGTAGTGTTAACAGATATTTTCTCCATAGGTTTTACAGGTTAGGAAATGTTGGTAGTAGTTGTATGAAGGGTATAATAATAAACTGTGTACAACTGTTCAACTGTTCCACCAAATGACTGCAAATGATAGCAGGATAGTTACATACAACATGCACACTTTCTGATACATGTCTCTCAAGTGTCATCCTTTCATGGCTAGTGGTCACTGCTGCCAATAACCCTGGACACAAATAGGAAACCAGTTGAAGTATGCCAATAGCACACTCACATAAAAGCAGGTCAGGGTATGCCTCCTATGCCAGATATGTAACCCTGACATGTATGAGTCCCCTCTAGTCATATACCCATAGTTGTCACAGTTTGCCCCATACCATTCCAGGCTGACACTTTAATAGGTATGTTTGTGCTACAGAAGCTATGGACCATAAGCATATGTAAAGTGAGGGCAGACCCATAGAGTATTGAGCAGTACTGTTGTGGAAAATAGAAGCATAAACAGTTGTTAATGGACTTTTTGTCTCTCCCCCTACCACTCATCTGCATCAGTAATTATTATTCATATACTGTGGGTATGTTGTTCTCCAAACCTAATGTTGGGACTTGTGTTCTATTAATATCTGATTGGTTGCTTGTTAACATACCTTGTTCAAATACCATTGTTGTTGGCCTGTTGCTGTCAGTGTTACTGGCATGCTGTTGTGATGCATACTGTGCTTGCAATGCAACTATTTCAAATCGGTTTTATGGGGTTAATTGGACCACCCTCTCATGCCGTTATAACTAATCCTGAAATGTGTTGTTGATGACTAACCAGCATATTTTGTAAAACTTCAACACCATAGCACATTTGGGAAGGAAGATCCCGGCGGATCCGCCTGTCCTGCCTTATCTGGCCGTGGCACCGGGCCTCAGCATGTCTGAGACACAACCCAGGACTTCCTTGCCCATTGGTCCTGCACCACCTTCGGGTGGAACCAACTCAGGAGATGGGGCCTGCCTCCCCCTGGGAGCAGGCATGGACAGGGGCCTGCATCTGCAGTCTGTTCCAGGGTTTGGTGCACAGTGCCATCTGAGCATAGTAGAGTGGGCAGCTGCACCCTAGCGCACATTGAGGGGGCAGGCTGCCCCTCCTGTCTAGCCCCCAGCGCAGCCATCTTTGGGGCCTTAAAGCTGCAGTGGTGACTGCCCATGGGTGGGGATCTCAGTCCCAATGTATCCATTTGGGGGCTCATTGGCTTCAGATTCCCAACCACCCTCCCCATCAAAGCTGTTTACCCCCTCATGCGTCATATACCACTCCTGTCTGCTGTCTTGTCTGTCTTGTCTGTCTGCAAATGCAACCTATCCTACCCAACCTACCTCCCCAAACATACATCCAGACATTCCCCAACATCCCACTCTTCCCTTAAAAAGGGGGGAGGCATCTGTCCCACAAAAAAAGCACTGCCCCATACATAGCTCTACATTTCACCCCATATACAGTGAAACTAATCGATCTACCCACAGATTATTCTGCAAATATCTGTTACCAGCACCCATTCCTGTGGTGTGTGAGGCTGTAAATTCCAAATTCGACACATTATTCACAGCTGCTGCTGCTGCTGAAACAATGTAGAGCTATGGTCCTTTCCTACACATGTGCTGCACATCCCAAGCTGCTTTTCCTAATATCTTTCCCCCTGCTTGCTCCCATTTCAACACTTTCCTATCACCCTTTTTTCTTTTCTTTAATGAAAACTAGTGCAAGTGGTTCTAAATGAAGCTAACAGAACATAACCATTTGTTAGCACCACTTAGCTCCATGCAAACCCACTTACAACTCCTTAAAAGTGCCTTAATCACTCTGTCTTCATCAGCCCTGCCAAGTCTCAAACCTGGGATACTGTGCACTTCACTCACAGCAACGTACCACTACACCATCTGAGCTTGGGAGTTTGTAAAGTATTTGCAAACATATCAAGCATTCTGGTCATTTAACGCTAATGAAAAAAGTAATCACTTCCAAGTCATAGGTGACCTGAGTCTGGCATACAAGGTCATGTCCAAACCAGCCTTGATGACGTTTCTGCATATCTGTAAGACATATTGCACTCACGATCATGCATGCAAGGTCCTTACCTGGTCTGTGACATGTATAGTACTTGTTGGCAGGATAGTGTGGTTTCTCACACAATACGCTGTCTGTAAAATACACCCCCCCCCATGTCTATAATGTATGAGTATAGCCCTCTGGAAGAGGAAGCTAGACAACTGCATGTGAAATGGATGAGACATTACTGGGATCCTGAGTGTGTCCCAGATGCACAGTGGAAACAGGTGCTCCTTGGAAGGGGCATGGGCGAAAGTCTGGGTCTGGCTTATGAGGTAATCAGGGCAAATAGCCTGGTATCATCCTATGAGACTATGCACCTAGTACTTTACATGTGTCATGTATGTATTGCAGACTGTCCTGCAATGTTGTGTGAAGTTAATCCCTGTGAGTCTGAACTGTATATGTACTGCAGTGATAGTGTGTAATCCTGTCCCATTATCAGTTATCATCACATATCATTATACCGTGTCAGTCTGTGTGGTCTGTATAGAAATAAGTCAGCTCTTACAGTATGTGCATACGCACTTGGTGACAGTGTATAGCTCACTCCAATAGCCTGGTCTTGCCCACAATTATCATTCTGCTACTAGTACCATCACACAATAGGATTTGTCACCCTTTCTAGTGGGCTGGCCAGTAGCAGTGATAGAGATGGATTGCAGCATTCAGAACTACCGTAAGGTCTGCCCTGAAGTGCACATAGGTGTCACAGCTGTGCCAGACTGTACCAGGTGTGTGTGTGTGTGTGTGTGTGTGTGTGTGTGTGTGTGTGTGTGTGTGTGTGTATACCAGCCAACCTTATAGTGCAGGTATTAATTTTCATTTGTTGTCTTCCCCTCACAGGTGGCAATAGGGTTGTGGTCCCTCCCATACGGAACCCGGCATCAGTGTCTCTGTGGACTCTGAAAATAATGATAGTCATAGTGAGGCACAGGTGGTGTTGTCAGGGCTGAATCTGTGTCATTGGTTGACAGTACCTCTCAACTGTACAGATTTTCAAAGATTTTTGCCTCATATTTTTGGTTTGTTCCTCTGTACCTTACTGGCAAATAGCTGAGGATTGAAGTAATTAAATAATGGCAAATATTTGAGTTTAAGACTCAACATCCTTCAGAAAATTCATGCTAATGCAAAACCTATTACTCTATCATCTTTCTAAGTTTGTAAGAGCAATATTTAAAATATGTCCTTATTTGTCCCCCCACCATTTTAGGCTTTGTCCAGATTTTCTGCTCTAAGAGGTTGAGAGGTATGGTTGGCATCCCACTGTTGTCCGCAACATCCCTGCACACAGTCATGATGTCCACACATACCCAGTCCCCAGTGGCTGCAGATAATGGACAGTTGGTGGGTGGTGGCATGGAACAGACTATTGTGGTGACTATGGCAAGTGTGAGTGTAGACACTTGCCATAGTCAGAGTGCAGGTTAAGTCCCATACAGTACCACCAGCACTACCAAAGGGCAGGTGCTGTCCACACCACAGCAGGCCATGGGCACGTGGTCCTGGCCAGTCCCATCAGGGACACGGATCCACCAGACAGCGTTCACCATCAGGGAGAAGTACTGCTTCTGGCCTTGGTCTTGGTGGTGCCAGTGAGACCCCTGGCAAGACCAGTCCATGGCCAGAGAATATGAAATGTACACCCTGCCATGTACAGTCCACAGATGTCCAACATACCCCTGTGTAGGGCAGCCACATGGCTTGACTGTGTGCATACAAACACACACATCATCATCACAGCCAGGTCACTTTCTGACCCACACATACCACCTCTGCATGGCCCATTCATAACACACCCATCCAATTGCATACACATGTCAACTGTATGCACCAGCCTAGGCCTTTGGCAAAGCCACACAACACCCTGTGCATATGATGATACCTGTGCCACATCCCTGTCATCCATACTACCAATGCAGGAACATGTACTATGGTTGTGATGCACAGGGTGAATTAAGTACAGTTTAGCTATGTAATGCTGTGTAAGGTGCTATCAGCTGGCATTTGTAATGAGTACACTTCAGAGTGTGCGTACCTTTTCAGCCATGGTACATTATTGGTGTTAGTAACACTGACTGACTGCAGTCTCACATGCTGTAGTCTGTGTTCTATATGTCTGTGTGTCAGCAGGATGTGGCCCTGCAGACATTGACAATGAGGGGTATGGCAGAGTGGTAACACATCAACTGTGTCATAGCCAAGGTACAGCTGTATATGTACACATTTACCAGGTCTGTGTAACCATTATTGCATGTGCCACAGAGCTGATAGGGCTGAGGGATGTATACAGGTAAGTCTATGGTGGTTGACATCAGCAGATCTTGTAAAGTCGACAATGGTAAGTGTAGTGGGTGGAACACACCTCAGATTGGTAAAACCCACACCCCCAGAGGATATTATGTCAACCAAACACACAGATAATACTGTTCACACACACACACACACACACACACACACACACACACACACACACACACACACACACACACACACACATATGCACAGGATCACAGTTGCCAGTGTTGTGTTTGGAACCCCTACCCATCTAGTTAGTGGTAGTACAGTTATGCATTTATTGCAGGTGGCACAGAACTAATAGTGTGATGAGTGTTCTAAGGTACCTGTAAAGCAATAACATCAAGTGCCCTTATGAGGTATGGCAATGGGGGGGGGAGTACTGGGTGGGAAAAGACTCCTAATATTTTCACCTATGAGTCTACATACTCACAAACACTGCTAGAAACACCAATGCGCGTGCACACACACACACACACACACACACACACACACACACACACACACACACACACACACACACACACAATTTGAGAGTACTAACATTAGCAGCCCTGCCTATCACATTATTCATTCCATACTGTTACATAGCTGTTGCATGTGGCATGTGGCTTATAGGGATGAAAAGTGTCTACAGATACCTCTATGGTAGATGTAAAACAGCGGGCTTGATAAAGTGGACTTTGGAATGTGTACTGGGAATACCATGGCCTAAAATTGTAGACCACAGCCACCCAATGGGTATAGTTCTCACTAAAATACAGTATACTGTTCACACACACACACACACACACACACACACACACACACACACACACACACACACACACACACACACACACACACACACACACACACACACACACACACACACACACACACACACACACACACACACACACACACACACACATTTGCCAGAACTGAGATTAGAACCCCTACCTATCTAGTTATTGCTACTACAGTGTTATGCATTTATCACATGTGCTACAAAACTTAATGGGTGAAGAGTGTCACAAGGTAATTCTAAGGTGAACAACATCACCAGGTCTTGTAAAGTATGGCAATGGGAGATGTACTGGGTGAGAATGGACTCAAAATACCTTAACCTACAGTTATACACACTTACAAACACATATACACTCATACACACATTTGCCAGGACTGAGATTAGCAGCCCTGCCTATCTTGTTAGTCAGTCCATACTGCTACATAGTTCCTGTATGCAGCATGGGGCTTATTGGCCTGAAGAGTGTCAACAGATACCTCTATGGTTGATGAAGACATTGGGCCTTGTAAAGTGGACCTTGGGATGTGTACTGGGAGTACCACAGCCTAAAAATGTAAAACCCACCCCCAATGGATATAATTCTCACACAAACACATACACATGATACAGCACACACACACACACACACACACACACACACACACACACACACACACACACTTGGCAGGACTGAAATTAGAACCCCTACCTCCTATCTAATTATTGCTAATACAGTGTTTTACATTTATTGCATGTGCCATGGAGCTTAATGGGTGCAGAGTGTCCCACAGTTCTGCTAAGGGGAACAACATCACCAGCCCTTGTAATGTATGGCAATGAGCAGTGTGCTGTGAGAGTGTGGCCTCAAAATGCTGTATCCTACAAATATACACACTTACAAACAATTTCACACACATTCTCACATTTGGCAAAATTCAGATGGGAACCCTTACCAATCTAGTTATTGGTACTATAGTGTTATGCAGGTATAGATAAAGATGAAGAGTGTCCCAAGGTACCTGCAAGGGGGATAACATCACCAGCCCTTGTAATGTATGGCAATGGGAGGTGTACTGGGTGAGGAGGGCCTCAAACTACTTTCACCTACATGGTTACACACTCACAAACACTTTTATACATACTAATGCACACACGCACACACACACACACACACACACACACACACACACACACACACACACACACACACATACATATACCAGTACTGAGATCCATAGGTTCATATGTGTGTACTAGGCAAATGGCCATGGAGCCTTTACAAGCCTAGCCCATAGGATTACCCTGGCATTGTGCCATCAGACGTTACTTCCCAGTGTGTTTATTGAGTATAGCCACTGGATTGATTCCTGGGTGAGATTTCTATTCTCCATCCACTCATCCAGATTTCAGTGAGGTGCTCTGCTTGACATGTATGTGAAGTGTATTTCATAGCATGGCCAGTCTCTGCGTTATGAACCTGTCCCTCCAGCCTGTTCTGTTGACTGTGTAAATGAGGTTGAGGTCTCTGGGGCATGTGGTGCAGATGGATTGGATTTCTTTAGATGTAGCATGCCTAACAGAGTTGGGTCAGACATGGCTTTGTAAGTCAAACAGAGATCGCCTGTAAGTAGCCAATATGAGATGGAGAAAAGTTGGAGTTATTGGAGTCTGTCCATATAGGACATGTGTTTAAGGCCTAGGATCCTCTTTGTGAGGTACTTTTGCAGCCTCTCCAGTTGTTGCAGATGTCTAGTGAGGTACATGCCAAATGGGCCATTGTACTCAATGACTGGCCTAATGAGGGAAGAGTAGAGGAATACAATGACCTCTTTCTTCCTGGATGTAACACCCTTTGTAATGAGATGTGCCACATAAAAGGACTTTCTGACCACAGTAGGACTGTGGTAGTCAACAGAGAGTTCGCTGTCAACCTGTGTTCCCAGTTCTGTTAAAAATTATTTCTGTGTTCAGTGGACTACCATCGATGTGGTGATTCATGGGAACCAAGTTCCCTAAGGGGATGATGACATGTTAACTGGCATTGAGGTTAAGTCCAGGGTTCTGTCAACAGTTGTAGATCTCAGTGAGGCCTCTCTGCAAGATGTCAGCAACACTTGGGGAGGTGGTAATAGCACCCACCTTGCAGTCATCTATAAACATGGTCAAGCAGAGTCCCTTCATGTTCCGCTGGACTTCAGAGGCATAGATACCGAACATGAGGGTACACAGGAACAGACCCTGTGGTACTCCACTCTTGATTGGTCAGCAGTCTGACATGGAGTCTGCCATTTTCACACTGTGGATTCTATCTGTGAGCCAGTTTGCAACCCACCTAATGATATAGGGATTCATGCCTAGGCAAAAGGAGAGACTTTGGAGTGTATATGTACCATTTTTTGGTTTTCTTGTTGTTTACTGCTATTTTCACCTAAATGCTCATTTTCTGGCATTTATTGCTTCTCAAAACGCTCATTTTATACTGAAAATTGCATTTACTTGTACCTGCACTTTAAACAAATTGTTTTTGCTGTAAATTGTATTTTTTGTCTCTGGCTTCCCACTCACGTACGACAGCCATTACTGCACTGTAAAAGTTGTTTGTTACCTGTTTCTACTGCATTTACTGAAAAAAAAAAAACAAAAACAAATCTTGCTATTTTCCCACCTTACTAAGCTAGAAAAGTCCAGTTTCAGATACCTGCTGATACCTGGACTGTGTTTGAGCTTCTGTGTTGGCCATACCTTATTTGGGCAAAAAGGAAGTTTCTTTGTTCACCACTGAGAGTGGGGAGCTCTGAACAGCCTACTTGTCTTAGGAGGAGTAGTTTCTGCCCAGAAACTGTAGTTTTATTGGCCGTTTTGAGCTAATTTCAATCTCTTTAATATTTCTGATATAAAAACCACATTTGCACAGTTTAGCACACCGGGCAGCGACGGTTAGCTAGGGTTAAACTATTCCTGGCTCCACAAGGTCTGCTCTTCAGTTTTTCCCTTGGAACTAGACAAACCTTCAACTCTAGCACTCAAACCATTCATTATACAGCCCAGCACTTGCTTAAACCTCATAGCAAGCACTAACTACCCCTAGCACTAGACCCTTATACTGTACAGAAGGACAAGGCTTTCTAATCATTCCCACCAGTCAATCAGGAAAATGGATCACTCTACCTATTCAGGCATGTCCAAAGGGCAGTTTCCAGTGTACTCTCCAGTCCAGCTGGTAAATCTAGGCATTTTGTGGCAATATTACAACTGCCTCATATACACAGACAATCCTCTCCTCCTACCACCAAACACTAATATATGCGAGATGTGCAATTATACAGCCAGACTGGAGGCAAAGCACTCTCAACCCAAGACTGGAACTGACAGTCAAGAGGAGAAGGGTAATACTTGCCACACACCACCAGTCTCACATAGACTTAACAAACCAACACAGGCAAATAACACGATAAATACACAAAAAAATACTCGGAGGCCCTAAATAAAAATCTGCAAAAGCAACAGAGACCTCCAAAGCAAACACCCAAGCAACCTCCACAACCCACCACCAGCCATGAAACACATACTTCACATAATCAGTGTGTCATGCAATCACAGCCCTTAAGGCAAAATAACATACCCAACACACTAGTAATAGGCAACTCTATAGTCAGGCACACTGATGTCACACTATCTAGGCTGGACAAGGTGAAGGTTACAGTTAGCTGCCTGTCAGGTGCCAGGATCCGCCACATAACACAAGCACTCAGGTCACTCCAGAACAAGTGCAAATACGACTCTGTCATTATACATGTTGGTATGTTTGACCTGAGATGTACCTCCCTGGACTACATGAAAAGAGACATTGAAGAGCACTCTGATCATGTAGCCCAGACAAGTATGACCCTGACCCTGAGTAGCATCCTGCCCTCACCACGAATGATGACACAGTACAAAGACAAAATGATCAATTTCAACAATTGGCTAAGTTTTTGGTGTCAATCATAGGGGATCCAGTATCTGTCTGCCTGGGATGACATGCTCGACAAGCCATGTTGCTTGGCAAGAGATGGCTTGCACCTGTCACCCTTAGGTTTTCGAATACTGGCAAAGGCTCTTGCCGCCCCCCATAGTGCCTTTTTTAGACAAGGCTCAAAAGACAAATACTCACCACTGTAAATAGCACAAGAAACCAAAAACTGAGGGCAATGCTACTCAACACCAGAAGTCTAAACCTAAAAATGCATGCACTCGAGGCACTCCTCAGTATGGAGAACATCGATATCTGTGCAGTAACAGAAACCTGGTTTAAGGCTCCAGAGAGCACCCCAGCACTACCAGGCTATAACTCATACCATACCTTTTGGCCATAGAACCCAGACCAAAACACAAAAGGCGGGGGTGTATCCATTTTCATCAAGGATACTCACACCTCCAGGTTAGTGGTGCAGCACAATGCATCAGAGATCATCCAAGTGCAACTAACAAAGGGCAAAACTGCAATCCAAATTATAGCTTGCTACAGATCTCCAACCTTGACCCAGGACCCCCATTCCGCATTTCTGGACTCACTGGGAAATATAAAGGTCCTACCAAACACCCTAATACTGGGTGACTTCAACTACCCAAACATTAACTGGGAGAACTGCTCAAGTACTAACTCCCTTGCCCAAGGCTTCCTAGAATTTATAAACTCAAATGCCCTGGATCAACTGGTCAACACTCCCATCAGAGGAACAACATATTGGACCTGGTCATCACCAACATGGGCGACCGGTGTTCCACACCTGACGTCAACCCCTTCGTGGTCAGATCAGACCATAGACTAATCAATCTGGATATCCACAGTCCGCCCCCAACTCCATTCAAGGAAACCACTATGAAAAACTATTCAAAATCAAACTTCGTTACTTAAGACTGAGGTGGAAAGGTTCACAGCCCCCACGCCAATGAACAATGCTGTCCAAGCTGCTGAAACCTATACAAAGGCAATCTATGACCATCTGCAGGAATGCATGGATCGTGCTATCCCAAGTAAAACCAAGACTCACTCCTCCAAGAAAAGTAAACTGGTCTGGTGGACCCCTGCCATAAAGAGGCTCTACAATAGAAGGAGGAAACTAGTACAGACAAGAGCAAAATCCTTAGAAGGAAAGACATCCCTGATCAGTATCAACAAGAAACTATGATCCCCTCATTAAATCATCCAAGACTAGCTTTGAAAGAAAAATTGCCAAGGACTCAAAAGATAACCACGAAGCATTCTTTAGCTATGTCAAGAACCTAAGTGGAAACTCTCAGATCTGTTCTGAGCTGGTGCAAAATGGCACAAAATACACTGAACTGACTGATATTGCCAACATTTTGGCAGACAGGTTTAGTGCAAACTTCACACCCCTCTCACCGCCTAAAGGGCCCATAACCATACCAGAAGAATATAAGACCCCGGCAATCACGACACACAGGTTAAAATAGCCCTATCCAAAGCCAAAAACACAGCCTCAATGGGACCGGACGGTGCCCCAGGCAGCATCCTACAAGAGCTCCAAAATGAACTAACCCCCTACCTAAACACACTATTCAAACTCAGCCTCTCTACAGGCTACGTACCCACAGAGTGGAGCACAGCAACAGTTATCCCACTCCACAAATGTGGCACCACAACGGACCTCGGAAACTATCCCCCTATAAGCCTGACTAGCCAGGTCTGGAAGGCTATGGAATGCATCATCATGGAACTCATTAAAAGAGACATTGGGAACCTCCAAACTTTGGACCCCACCCAGTTTAGCTTTGTTAAGGACAGATCATGCCTCCTAAACCTGGTGGACTTCTTCGAGACAGTTACCAAAGCATTAGACAAGGGTAAGGAGGTCCACACAGCCTACCTAGATCTCACAAAGGCTTTCGACACCATTCCCAATTCTGGTATTACAGACAAGCTCACCAACCTGAACATTAACCCCTACATCACGAGATGGGTTGCAAATTGGCTCATGGACAGAACCGCACGGTGAGAGTTGCAGACTCTAGGTCTGACTCTAAACAAGTCACAAGTGGCGTCCCCCAGGGCTCAGTCCTAGAACCCCTCCTGTTCAGTATGTACCTCTCAGAGGTACTTGAACCTCAGCACAGAAATAAATAGAACTTGCTGGAGGGACAGGTTCATAACCCAGAGGCTCCCTTCTCTCTGGAATAGAATTCCAGTTCATGTGAGGCACAGCACATCACTGAATCTCTTCAAGAAGAATCTCGATAGGTGGATGGGGGTCGTAGGTTTGTCCCAGGGATTACTCCCGTGTCACTATTAGACAGAGGCACAGTAAACTAAACCTTAAAAAGGGCACAGTATACTCAAATCAAGGGGTGGCGTAAGCCATACAGAATCGGGCTAGGCTTATAATTGCCCCAGGGCAGATAGCCTAGTATGAACCTATGAACCTATGAACAGGCAAGCACAGGAGGACTTTGGCTGACCAAATTCACAGATGACTGCAAACTAAAGGCCATAATTGATTCTCCAGCTGATACAGTTACCCTCCAGAAGGGTCTTACTGAGACAGATACCTGGTGTCAAAATCATGGCTGCAAGCTGAATGCCAAAAAATGCATAGTCATCCCCTTTGGAAAAAACAAAGTACCCACGAACTACCACATAGGTGGTAGTTCCCTGAATACAGAAAAAGTAATATGGGATCTGGGGATCCATGTCAATAGTAATTTCTCCTTTGATAATCATATTGCCAAGGTGGTTAGAAAATCCTATGTGGCCCACCTAATCTCAAAAGGATTTACATCCAGATCAAAGGAGGTTACTGCGCCTCTCTGCTCATCACTTATTAGACCCATTATAGAATACAATTCCCCATTTGGGATGTACCTTACAAGACACCTGCAGCAGCTGGAAAGACCACAGAAGTACCTCACCAAGAGGATTACTGGTCTCAAACAGATGACCTATGCAGCCCGACTAAAGAAACTCCAGCTGTACTCGGTTGCATACTGCTTACTCAGAGGTGATCTATGCCTGACATACAAGGCCATGCCCAACCCAGTATTGATGGATATGCTCCACCTAAAAAAATCCAATCCCTTAGAGCCACATGCTCTAGGGATATAAACCTTGCCACAATGTTAAATAGGACGTGCTGGAAGGATAGATTTCTGACCCAGAGACTCCCCATGCTTTGGAACAAAGTTCTAATATACATCATACAGAGAGCCTCACTAGCACTCTTCAAGTGAAGCCTTGATGGGTGGATGGGAAACTGAAAATTTACCCCGGGGATTACTGCTGTGGCTCTGCTGGACAGCGGTGCAGGGAACTAATCTAAGGGGGTGGCGAAATCAACACACTCTGGCTAGGCTTATAAATGCCCTTGGGCAGATAGCGTAGTACTTACCTATGAACCTATTAGGAGTGTGTCTGTGATTCCTGAATGGGAAATGGTATCAAAGGATTAGAAACTCCACCTATCTTATTTATTCCATACTGTTACATAGTTATTTCAAGTGGCACAGAGCTTATAGGGCTACAGAGTGTCTACAGCTACATCTACAGTGGGTGACAACAATGAGCCTTGTAAAGTGGACATTGGGACATGTACTGGGTGGACCACAACAAAAAAATTGCAAGACCTGCCCCCCCAATGGATAGGGATCTTAACCACACACATTTGCCAGGACTGAGATTAGGACCCTTACCTATCTAGTTATTACTGCTACAGTGTTATACATTTATCGCACGTGCCATAGAGCTTACAGGGTAAAGGGTGTCACAAGGTACTAATAAGGTGATGAACATCACCAGCCCTTGTAAAGTACGGCAATGGTAGATGTACTTGATGAGAAAGGCCACAAAGTACTTTAAACAACAGATATACACACTTACAAACACACTCACATGCACATTTGCCAGGACTGAGATTAGATCCCCTATGTAACTAGTTATCTGTACTACAGTGTAATGCAGTTATCCCATGTGCCACAGAGCTTAAAGGGATGAGGGCTGCCCAAAGGTACATGTAAGGTGACTGACAGCAGGACTACTAAAGTAGGGTAATGGGAAATGTACTGGGTGTAAATGGGCTCAAAATCTTTAACGTACAAACACATACACAATTTTACATTTGCTGGATCTGAGATTCAAACCCCTACCTAACTAGTGTTACACAGTTATGGCACATGCCACAGAGCTTATAGCAGTGATGCATTCCTAAAGGTACTTCTAAGGTGACTGACATCAGCAGGACTGCTATAGTAGGGCAATGGGAAGTGTACTGTGTGTGAATGGGTTCAAAATCTTTAACCTACTAACACACAGACACACACACTTTTACACTTCCCAAGACTGAGATGAGAACTCTCACCTAGCTAGTTATTTGTACTATAGTGTTATGCAGTTACAGCATGCACCACAGAATGTATAGGGCTGAGGACTGCCCAATGGTACTTCTAAGGTGGTTGACATCAGCAGGACTGCTAAAGTAGAGCAATGGGAAGTGTACTTGGTGTGAATGGGGTCAATATCTTTAATCTACAAACACACCCACTTTTACATTTGCCAAGTCTGAGATTAGAACTCCTACTTAACTAGCTAGCTATTTACATTATAGTGTTATGCAGTTATCATATGTGCCACAGAGTTTATAGGGCTGAGGGCTGCCACAGGTACTTCTAAGGTGACTGACATCAGCAGGACTGCTAAAGTAGGTCAATGGGAAGTGTGCTGGGTGTGAAAGGACTAAAACACTAAATCCTACAGCCCCCCCCCCCACAACCACACTTGCATATATCAGTACTGTGATTAGAACCCCTACCTTTCTAGTTATTTGTATTACAGTGTTATGCAGTTATCACACACTGTATAGACCTTAGAGGACTGAAGCTACTCTAAAGGTACTTTTAAGGTGAATGACATCAGCAGATCTTGTAAAGTAGGGCAATGGGAAAGTGTACTGGGTGGTTAAGGGATCATAATACTTAGACCTATAGACACACGCACAGATAGGTTATGTGATATTACAACCCTCACCTCAGTACCATTAGACAATGATTCTCATCTTCATGCTGGCACGTGCCAGTGGTTACAACTGGTATCCAACTCTCTGCAGCAGAACATCATTCTCTGCCATTCAGGGAATCCCTGTGTATGACTCCCTCTCTTTGTGTGTCTCCCTGTGTGTCTCATTCTATCACTGTGTGTCTCTCTCTTTCCCATGTCTGTGTGTATGTGTATGCTTGACATATTATATTATGTTTCCCATATATATATGTATGCATCACACATAACAGATGCAGATATACCACATATGGGCCACCTACAGCTGGATGTGGTAATCCTGGTTGATGGGTGTGTGTGGAGACAGGTGTACATAGCTGTGTGTATGCAAAGACTTCAGCAAAATACAGATATATATAGTCTGTTGTGGTTTCAGACATGGGCTTTATTTCTTTAAATGTAGGAGCATGCCCAGTATGACCTTCTATAGTAAGTGTGGGAATCCATTCCAGGAATAGTTGTAACTCCAGCCAAGGGTGTTCTGTGCTACAGCCATACCTTGCAACCTGTTTGTGCATGATATCTGGGGATAGGCTGCCAATATGGGGAAACTATGGCCCAAACATAGGGGGATACTGTAACTATAGCTCTTATTAATGTATGAGTTGCTTGAGTTACAGGGATTTGTTTTAGCAGACATTTTCTGACTTATGTAATGTTTGACACTGTAATGTATTGCATCATTACCTACTGGCAGATATCTTCAGATCATCATAGTTATTTCATAGGTTCATAGGTTCATACTAGGCTATCTGCCCAAGGGCATTTATAAGCCTAGCCCATAGTTATGTGGCTTTCACCACCCCTTTAGTTTGAATAAAAACTATGCCTATCATTTTTCTGTGCCTCTGTCAAGCAGTGACACTGAAGTAATCCCTGGGGTATATCTGCGATCTCCCATCCATTGGTCAAGATTCCTCTTGAACCAGAGAAATACAAGATGGATGATGCACAGACTAATATTATGAGGCAAAGCCTAGACCTTCTTGCACAATCCAGCCAGTTGGAAGGTGTGGCTACAGCCGATTGACTAATGAAGCTATGTAAAAGGTCCAGCACCTTGGTGATATACTGGCTGGGGATTTCCTGGTTGTGTGGTATTCTTCATATCCTGGTGTGGCCATATCTCTCATCTGTACAGATTATCACAGATTATCCAGACTCATGCCTCACATATCTGATCAGTTTCCCTTCACATTGTGGTTTTCTAGCAAGTTTGTTGCAAATCACTCAGGGCTGCAGTCAGGGAATAATGACCGAACATTAGAGTTTCAGACTTCATACCCTTCATGCCATCCATGCTACTACACATCCCCTCTGTTATTCTATCACCTTTCTAACATTATGAGAACATTATTTCAAAAGTGTCCCTATAGTTATGCTTTTATCCCACCATTATGTATGGCTTTGTCGGATTTCTTGCTCTATTATGTTGAGAGGCATGCTGCTAGCATTTAGCGGCTTGGCCTTTCATTTGCATTATGTTGACTGTGTTATGTTGGTAGTATGCACCGCATGACATTCCCTACAATGGCACTATTGGTGAGGCATGGGCCTTTGACAGAGGCCTGTAGCCATGTGAGTCTGCTGCAGGCCATCTGTAGCAAGGCAGTGAGTTCTATCACTCATATGTTCCCAGGCTGCCAGGCAGTGGATCCCCCTTGGGTAACAATGGTAAGTGAGTCAGGTGTTACTGACAATCACTTTCTGCTCATATTGATCCATCACTCTGGGTGACAGCAGGATACTGCTTATGGCTAGGGACATACCTACATGGGACACATATTCAGCACACTGTATCATGTCTGTCTTTCTATAGTCCATGTGGTACTTCTAACATCATTCACAACAGCATGGACTGGGCTTGTGTGATACCTGTACCTGTTGTGAGGTGACTTGCATGCATGTGTGATATGGCAGATCATGGCACCTGCCAGACAAGTAATTGTGACTTTTTTTCTGATCCTGCCTGGTGTGTGGCACATCTGTGTGTCTCACAGTGGAGTCTTCTATGAGTAATGTGTGTGTGTGTGTGTGTGTGTGTGTGTGTGTGTGTGTGTGTGTGTGTGTGTGTGTGTGTGTGTGTGTGTGTGTGTGTGTGTATAGTAAGGCCTTAGTGTTTGCAGGACCCTGATGTGTGAAGTATGCATGGTCTGTGATGTTTAGGTTTGGGAAGTTCTCATGTGTGTTTTGCCTCTGAAGTGTCCTTTACTTGGGGTTTGATTTGTTTTGGACCTACACTTATGTGGGTGTGTCCTGTATTTGCAGGTGATGCTTACTGACTCCATACACTGCAGGGTACCTATGTTACTGCAAAATGTGCTCTAGTGTGCACATTCTCCATTTGTCTGGGCAGTGGTTCCCCTCCCCCTTCTGTGTGTCTCTCTGTCCTTCTGTAGTCTGGTCACAGGCTTTGCCCACAGTAGCTGCTGTTATGTATTTGCAATTCTGGTCTGAGCATGGTAAATGCCATAACATCACACACAAGGTTGTGGACTAGACATCTCTGAGCATACCTATTTGGCAGGTTGTCCATCATTGCACTACTACATCTGCTGAGGTCCTCAAACAATTTGTGTTACTATGTTATTATGCGGCTACATGTTGGCCTAGCTGTCAAACTGTCAGTGAATCTGACATCTGGACAGGCCCACATATGACAGTCAGATGAAGGCCCACACATGGGGACAGGGTGTTGATACTGTCCTGCCATACATAGATAGTTGGGGGACCAGTTTGTTACTTGCTTGCTTTCTGGTATGGGTGTGACATCTGCTTCTCCACCATCTGCAATTGATATTTTGACATGACATTTTCTTGTTTTGCAAATACTTTGCAGGTGAATGCAATGTTAGGACAAGCAGAACAGATATACAAGGGATACTTGTGCTCCTTCTGTGACAACCTGCCATTCCAGGAGTATGGCTGTTGGCCAGTGACATGTTGTCAGTACTGACACAGTAAGGTGGCAGCCTTTTATGACCTGCCAGTACACGGACCTTTGGGTACCTGCTGTGCTACTAGGCACCACACCTGTCTAGGTATGAGAGCCAGACATCTGGACAAAGCCATAAGTAATTAGGTGATAAAGGCCTAAATATAGGGACCATTTTAACTATTGGCCTTACAAACCTACAAGGGTGATACAATGACAGATTTTGCATTTACATGCATTTTCTATAGAGTACGAAGTCTGAGACACTAAAATCCATCCTTATTTTCAGACTTCAGACTTTTGTGGTTTGCCAATGACTTGTCAAAGATACCACAAATATGATGGAAACCTCTGTACTTTCTGCAAAAGGACTGTACTGTTGGGTGGTATGGTAGGTGCTGTGTAGGTTTCTCCAACCTGTGTACTGTTCATGTGTGTGGCCCCATGTCCAAGACTTGCCCAGCTTACCAGCAGTAATGGATATTGACATCTGGACAGTATGTACAAATCCCACCATAGGTGTAGCTGACATGCAAAATAGTTGGCGCTGTGATTCTTGGAACATGGCCCTCTCTACTACAGTACTGTACCTAGGCCACTAAGATAGTTACATATTACATTATCGAAGTTTCAGTACTTCGAATACCATATGGTTGACACTATATGATTGAAGTACTAAAACTTCGAAAACGTAATAAAAGGAAAAAAATAAACAAAAGTAACTGCTATGAGCAGGGGGGCAAGCCCCCCTGTACCCTTCACACCCCCTACTTTAATATACCAATTCTGAGATCACACTTTAATGGAGTTAAGTGCAGGAAAGGGAAGGCTTCCCTTTCCTATGCTGTAGCGTGATCTCGGAGTTGGTATACACCCTTTATTTTACCTTTTTTTTCTTTTTTTTTTTTAATAAATTTTTTGGAGCATTCAAAAATGTAATTGTTTAATCATTAAAGGTAGACCTTTAGTGATTCAAACAATTGCATTTTCGATGTTCCAGTAGGAACCCCACTAAGACACAACAGCCAGGAGTAAGTGCTGGCCACATCCTGACAGTATTTCCCATGCATATACATACATCATTGATCCCTGTATCTTGTGGAAATGCAACAAGCTATCCTGTTGATTGGGACAGCCCTGGCAATGTGTGTTCTGCTGCTATTACCCTACAAACTTACATGTTACTGCATTTCTATGGGAATGTGGGTGTGGGGGGCTCACCTGTCAATGGTACACATTTGCACATACTGTGCTGATATTGGCTTTGCGTTTTGGTTCCATGTAGCAAAGTTTTGTGCCCTGTCTTGGAGAATAGAGGTATATCACTAGAGGCCACAGGTTAGATTGTAATGGCATACAACTGAGTTTTAGATTTATTACCCTTCAGAGCCTTACTGTAACTGCAAGGCCTACTGTGATATCACTGTGTAAGTCTGTAGGGGGGTAATGCATCACTGACGCTATTTGTGGGCCTTTGCCAGACATTCCTTTATGGTTTTCTACTGCTGACTTGCTGGGTGAGTCTGAGGGGTAAGTATGGTATCGCCACATTGACATCCATGGATGTGACCTATGACTCCCCCTTAGTTGGCCTCCCGCATATAGTGCAGTAAAATTTGTCACCTTGGATAATACTGCATAGTGTGGGAAGCCAGTATTGGGCAGACATTTCCTGATGTCCCACATAGCTGTCATTTGTCTGCTGCTACCCCAGTAGGCCACCCTATTCCCTTGCATACATGCAGGAATACCATAGATATGCTACCAGAACATACTACTCCATTAATTTATTGTTTAGAAGACTGACTTACCTTGTGCCTGCAGCAGTTGTTGGGATGGTGGGTGAGGGATGTCTCTGTCAGATGCACGCACTACACTGCCTGTACAGGTTAAGCTACAGGTAGTGTGATGTGTGTGGCATCCATTTTACTGTGTGTGAGTCGAAGAGAGGTATCAGTCCCTGGGTCCCTGCAGTGTCAGTGGGTCTGCTATGCTTTGCCTCCATCTGCCTACAGGAGCAGACTTATGGGCTTCCTTCCCTGAGTCCCTCTGTGGCTGTGGTGACCTTGGCAATGGTGCGGGGCTGTGTGGCCCATCCCCGTGCTGTTCCTGTTGCAGCTGTTTCCAGAGGATCATATTGTGTAGCATGGCACATACTATGAATGTGTGTGCACATGTGGCTGGGGTGTACTGCAAGTCTCCACCAGATATTTCAAGGCAGTGGAACTGTGAATTCAGCATCCCAAACACACGCTCTATACTGATCCTGGTTTGTACGTGTGCTCATTATGGCATTCATGATTGGGTGTGTGCACATTTCTGATGGGTGTCATCATCCATGGTTCCAGTGCATAGCCAGCATCCCCCACCAGATGGCCATATGGGATGTCCCTACTGGCAAATTGGTACAACTGTGACAAATGCCAGATGTGGGAGTTGTGATTGCTTCCAGGGATGCCAGCACACACTTTCATGATAATGCCCTGGGCATTGCACATGACCTGGCAGTTGATGGAGGGGAAGCCCTTGTGGTTTATGTAGACCCTACCCTGTTCACGGGGTGGTGCTTTGATGTGGATGAGCATGTAGTCTATGGCATCTAGTATCTCTGGGTATTCTGCTACACGGTGGAAGAGATGCATATTGCTAGTCCTCTTCTCACAGGTGTTGGGGAAATAAGTATGCTCACTGGCATGTGGGAGCATATCATCCAGGAACTGGTGGAGTAGCCTGGATGCAGATGCCTGTCAGACCCCCATCATGTCCCCAATAGGTCTTTGGAAAGTGCCTGTAGCTAGTATTCTTAAGGCTCCACATGCCTTGGTATCCACTGGGATGGGATCTCCTCTGTTGGCTCTGGGTCTGAAGTTGAGGCTGGTACAGCTTGATGATTTGCTGAGGTATGTCTCTGTCCACCTTGTAGTGCTGTACTATGTCCATATCATCTAGACCCTGGTAGGTTACCCTGGGTCTGAACACTCTTCTCCTCCTCCTCAGTCTGGGGTGGTTGTCAGCATTATCCTTCTCCTCACTGCCTTCAGCTTCTAGCACATACTGATAAATCAAAGCAATAGTAGCCTTTAACATTTGTTGGTTAAAATTCCTCTGCATATGTACACCAATGGTGCTGATTTTGTGGGAAAATCAGACTGAAAGGTGTTTGCACAGTTTATACTGTTGTGCTGCAAATGCTGCCTGTATGATTGACTGGTTATGATACATTCCACCTGCTTGCCATTGTATTTGTACTTGATTGCTTTTATTCTGCTATTTGCCTTTTTTTCCCTTTCCATTTCTGCTTCTTTTAAGCCCTGAGGTGCACCGCACAAACTCGGTGCACAAATGTAAACAGTCCTGCTATTTCTGGGGGGGGGTGTTGTTTTAGACCCGGTGCATACCACACAAACCTATTTAGCTAAGGTAAACATGAGAAATGGCCCTCCTGTGGGCACAAACATGCCCTTTATTTCATGGAATAAGTCAATACAGCCTCAGACATACCCCCTTTTTAAACTGTGCTTAGCTAAACTCAAATGTAAGCCGTGGAGCTCCAGTGTGCTTACACCAAGCATGACACATACCCTTTTCATGTCAGCTGCTTCTCCTGCTTACACCACTGCCTTATAGCTCCTACACGGTTAGGTACAGCCAGAGAATGGTCTCCCTTTAGTGATTCAGTAAAATTTACTCATTTGCATACCCCACTGCCTTAGTCCCTGGTTACATCACTACACTACAGCCTTCCTCCTTAGCAACCTGTGTTACTTGTTATTGTTTTGATTCTGCATGCCATAGACTATAATGACAAAATGTAGATTTCACTTAAAATTGCCTTTTCACATTTGTTTTTTTATTTTTGGCACAATCCAATTTGTGCACCACTGCCCTATGCTTAAATGGCCGAGATCGGAAAAAAAAACTTTGATATTTATAATTTTGCAACACTTTTCCGTGCCAATGGCCATATATCTGGCATGCCTAAGGGGTATAATACATACTTAACTTTGAGATGTCATGCCTCCGCTTTCTTTTTTGCAGAAATGTATTCAGCTAGTAGCTGAATACTTTTCTGCACCTTACACTATTCCCACATGGATGCCTGCCTGCTTACTGAATCACTAATTCACCTCATTTGCTTGGTTTTCACCAGCAAATGAGGTAATTAGCATTATTCAGTGGTGTCCATGCCGGAATAGTGCTGCCAGGATCATGCACGTCTCCAGGCTTGTTTACTGGATCACTCGGCGACCACATTCCATATTGGTTGCACTGTTCTTGCACTCTGTGTAAGCTTTATTGAATCCCACAGATGGTAATGTCATAAAAATGAGACATTGTCACTTTCCCACCTATTGTTGAAAAGAGAGGAATTTCAGGAATGGGTTTTGGAATTAATTCAGAAGCTACAAGAGAAGACAGATTTTTCTTCTGAAATATAGCTAGGGAGTGGGATAAAATTAAAGTAGAGTTTAAAACCAGGATGGAAATAAAGGAAAGAAAGATATGAGGGAATGACAAATGTTAAAATATTGCAAAATAGGGGGGATCTCTCAGAACAAGAAAAGGAACAACTGCAGAATGCTAAAAAGAAAATAAGGGATTGCCTCTATAATATGCAATAGTTTAGAATGGTTGCTTTTAAGCAACAGTTTTTTGATAATAATTCTAGAGCACAAAAACTTTTAGCACAATGACTCAGGCAACAGGAAATGGAAAGGGCTGTCACCAAGCTTAGGGAGTCTTTGACAAGGAAGATAACAAGAGACCCTGTAGAAGTATTAGAAATATTCTGGAAATTTTATGAAACTTTGTATAAGGCAAAGAAATAGGGAAATCAAGAAACGGTACAAATGGGAATGTTTATGGAAGAATTAAATATGCCAAGGTTAGAGGTAGATTAGGCTACCAGTTAGGATAGGAAGAGATGAGATAAAAATGGCTATGTATAATCAATCTACAGGAAAGTCCCCAGGAAGATATGGTATTCCTGTGGAAGTTTGGAAGCTAGGGGGGAAAACTGATAAAGATCTGGAAGGTTTTGTTTAACAGTATTTTAAGAGGAGGAGAAGTACGGGCATCCTGGAAGAAGGCAGTAGTAACGGTAATATCTAAAGAGGGTAAAGATCCATCAGAAACAGCTTTGTACAGGCCCATTTCAATACTAAACCATGTCGTCATCCCCTTTGGGAAAACCCTGTTCCCATGAATAACCACATCAATTGTAGTCCACTAAACACAGAAGGCATTATAAGAGATCTGGGAACACAGGTTGACAGCAACCTCTCTTTTGACCACCACCTTCTCACTGTGGTCAGAAAGTCTTTCTATGCGGCACATCTCATTACTAAGGGTTTTGCATCCAGGAAGAAAGAGGTAATTGTCTCCCTCTGCTCTTCGCTCATTAGTCCATTCATTGAGTATAATGCCCCATTTGGCATGTACCTCACTAAACACCTACAACTAGAGAGGCTACAAAAGTACCTCATAAAGAGGATCCTAGGCCTTAAACATTTGTCGTATATGGACAGGCTCAAAAAATTCCAACTATTCTCTGTCTCATATCACCTACTTAGAGGCGATCTCTGCTTGACTTACAAAGCTATGTCTGACCCAGCTCAAAAACGAAAAAAGGAAAAGTCGGTACAATTTGTCAAGTGGTTCACTCACCAAAAGCAGAAAACCACAATAAAAGACAAAAGCGGTGAACCAGCCACTTAGGACGAATCAGTAAAATGCTCCTGCAATTTCAGCCGTTGATACTGGCAATAGTAAGTCACCAAATTGTTGGTCTAAGCAAACCAAAAACATGCACAGAACTGCCACCCCTGTGCTAACATAAAACGATGACTCTTCGTTGTAAAAATAGATGTCCTTTTAATCAAAAACAGAAACAGGAACAAAAAGGAATACTTCAGATTTCATTAGAACATAGCAGAGACTCAACTTATATTCCGCACTAGGCGGGAACTTGCATCAATTAACAAAACCATTTAATCAATTAGAAGCTTGTTGCTAAGCAACTAATGCATAGATTGTGCATCAAACACTATACACGTCCAGGCATAAAACACATCGACACACATATAGTCAACAAATATGCTGTGTGCTTATACGAACTAAAACTATGCATAGAGCCATTCCATAACAACATTGATAGGGTGTCCCATTCACAAACATTAAAAACAATAAACTCAAGGCATGCCTGTGAAGAAACTTTTCAGAATCAAATTGTGTAAAACAGGCGAACCATAATATTGATCATTTTGTTAAAAGCAGTCAAAATACTCGATCGCATATATCCATTGCGACTATGACTAATTCCTAGATCTCAAAAATATATGTTTGCATCCTATGGTATAACACACTTAAAGCATAACAAATCTTGGAGTTTTTATATAAATCGCCAACAGCGTTAAGATATAGATCCCGCTTAGGCAATTGCAATCATCAAGAACAAAAACAAAACACTAAAATAGCGAAAAACAGGTATACTAACCATATATCTGTACATGAACTCTCCTTGGGCACACTAAATACCAAGTCGCTTGCATTTAAAATCATCGACCTTACTAAAAATATAAAACTAAAAGTTCAGGCGTAAAACCGCTGTTGTAGCACATTGACGCCATGACGCTATGGCTACCTGATCAAGATACCATTTAAAGCAACAGTAGAAGATGAATTCTATCATTGGTTCTACATTGTGCTATAAATATATCATCAATAATGGACATGTATCTATGACAAACAATACCTGAGTAAACATTAAGTACTTATTGCATTAAAACATATGGATCGGAGCATATACACACATATGATATTTACTTCCAAACTAAATATACTCTTACGGACATAACTAGTCTCTAATGTTCAGGAGCAGCTAACCTTGTAACATCTCACCAAACAAATCAGCGCCTAACCTGAATACATACCAATAGGTGAGCATGAAGTCTTTGTGAACAATCAAAGACAACCATGATGATCATAAATGTCGAAGTCTAACATTCTAAAGCAGATAAGCCATGATGGCTGATATAAAAAAGAAGAAATGGAAAGGATAACTCTCCAAAGTCATGCTTGTATGAAATCCGAACAACATATTGAATGAAAATCGGAATATACATTCTAAAAACCTTAGGCATAAATATAAGCATTTACAAATATATAAAAGCATATGTGTAAAAAATACAGATAAATATCTACATGAATAGAACAACCCAAAAAAACAATATAGAAAATATAAAAAATATATGTATATAGAAAATATATGTGAAAACCTAAATGGTCAAAGGTGATATATGGATGTAGTAAAAAACTGTATACTTGACAAGACATGATGTGTACTATAGATAGAACTTATTAATGGGAACCCACTAATATCAACTTAATATACATTTGTTTATGTTCATTTCATGACCATTACTTAAGTATTGAAATAAGTATACTAAATTTAGTACAATCATCGAGACAGCAGCACTGGCTTCAGAGATATGGAGCTATTAACCCCTGGTGCTAGATGGGCTCCTAACTTCAGAATCCACTGCAGTTCTGAGGTGGCTAAAATGTTGTCCTTATTGCCTCCTCTGTTATTGTCAATCACTAGTTGCAAAACCCTAAATGTAAAACAATGTGACGGATATTCTATGACATGTTTTGCAAGTGCATTGGTTTCTATCTTCTTTCTAATGTCATAAAGGTGATTGTATATCCGTTCATGTAGTTTTCTTTTAGTTAGACCTACATAGAACGCTGTACATTTAATACATGTAGCAAGATATATAACATTACTTGAATTACAATTAGCAAAAAAACGCGGTATAAAGACATAATCCATGGTTGGATGTCTAAAAGGTTGTTCCTTTGTTATATAACTACATCTCTTACAGTTATAGCATGGATAGGTGCCTTGTTTGTGCGAAACAACTGGAGGTACCATATGAGCCTCTATGCAAGTATGAGCATCTATGCAAAGCATCCTTTTCAAATTTTTACTATTCTTGTATAAAAAGATAGGATATTCCCCTAAAAATCTACTAGTTGGGGGGTCCATGGTTAGCAAGTGCCAATTGTCACGAATAACCTTCTGTATCCTGTTAATATCACTGGTATATGTAATCAGGTATCTGACAACACTACTGGGAATGGAACCTCTCCCACTGTAATGTGGGTTCTCTCGAGTTGTCATCCTATATGTAGACACTTCATTAGGTGAAATATCACCCAATATTTTATATTTAATGCTTTCTACCATTCCTGGATCATAACCTCTACTAACAAAAAGATCTTGTAAAATCGAAGCCTCCTTGACAATGTCCTCTTCTTTCCTGACCCAGCTCAGTTATAAATGCTACATCTAAAGAAATATCAATCCCTCCACACCACATGCTCCAGAGACCCTCAACCTCATTACCTCAATCAATATAACATGCTGGAAGGACAGGTTCATAACCCAAAGACTGCCCATGCTATGGAATAGACTTCTTATACATGTCAAGCAGCGCACCTCACTGACCCTCTTTAAGAGAAATCTTGATGAGTCAATGAGAAATATAAAATTACCTCAGGGATCACTCCAGTGACTTTACTCAACAGAGTCACTGGGATCTAAGGTCAGGTTAATCCAATGGGCTAGGCTTTTAAAGGCTCTAGGGCCGTTAGCTTAGTACACACCTATGAACCTATGATTATAAGATGTTTACGTCTAAAAGAATGGCAAAAGTGATAGCAAAATTGTGATAGATATGGATCATTGTGGTTTTTTGGAGGGAGGCAAACATCTGAAAATTTTAACAGAACATTGATGATCCAGAAGGAAGCAGAATGTAAGGAAATACCACTTTTATTGGTGGGTCTTGATGCAGAGAATGCATTTGACAGAGTAGAATTGGACTTCATGAGCGGGACAATGGAAGCATTTGCTTTCCCTGATACAATTATAAGGTTGATTAGGAGTATATATATATATATATATATATATATATATATATATATATATATATATATATATATATATATCAGGGATCAGAGGTTAAAATTAATGTTGGTGTGTTCCTCTCTGATAACTTCTGCTTGAATACAGGAACCAGGCAGAGTTGTCAATTTTCTTCTTTTGTTGTTTGCATTATATTTAGAACCATTGGCAAAAAAAAAAGAATGTACTCAGAAATTCAAGGATACAATTGGTATTGTAGTCAGGAAATGCTGGCTGCATTTGCATATGATATTATTTTATACATGAAAAACCAAAAAGGGACATTACAATGTTGTGGAACATTTTAAGACCATTTCAAATCTTCTCGGGATACAAAACTAATAAAGCGAAAACAAAGGCAATTGCAGTAAATTATGTACCCACACACAAATTGGTCCAACAATATCCATATTTATGGGAACATGATAAAATGAAGCATTTAAGAGTATGGATTAGAAATGACTCTGTTGTGGCAGCTAAGGATATGTGGGAAGAGACTAGAAGATAATACAAAAATTAATAAACTGGAAGCTTTGTTATATGGATATGGATACTAAGATACAAGAAATTCAAATGTGTTAGTCCCTTTCGTCTTATACAAAAGTCAGGCATATGTTTATCAACCAGAGGAGAAGCTGTGGATAGCAATTAAAAAAAAGAGTTGAAGAATTTTATCGGGGAAGGGAAGACAGCAAGGGTCAAGTTGGATAAGCTGGTTCTTCCAATAGAAAAAGGCAGACTAGGATTGCCCAGTTTGAGCGGGTATTTTAGAGCAACACAGTTAAGGGTCTTATATATAGCACAAGCAGAAAACTATAATTCAAAGTGGAAAGGAATGATGATAATGGGGAAGTTGAAGAAATCGGGAGATATTGGGAGTTTGGATGCAGACTCTTAAGGAGAACAGCAAAAATTATGTAGAGTATTATAGTCATAAAATAGGGATTATTCTAAGGACTAAACCAGCATGAGAATGGGGAAAAGAGATTCTGCCGATAGGGATGACGATGGTTAGGGATACAGATAATAGGCAAGAGGGGGCTGGAATTTATTCGAGAAAACTGGCAAAGGAACCAAGGTAATGGTATCAAATAACTATAAAGGGAAAGGTAATAGAATGGGAAGAGGCCAATAATTTATTTGGACTGCAGGTGAGAGATTGCCTTCCCTATCAAGGATTTATATCTGAACATAGGCATAGAGAAAGAAGTAGGGGGGTCCTAAATGAAAGACCAGCACTGGTAGAGTTTTTAATAGAATCTAGAACTGATGCTGCTGTTAAAAAAGGAATAATTAGTAAAGCATATAAAATATTGCATGATAATTATAAGAACCAATCAGAGGAGCTTAGAAAGGATTGGGAAGAGAGAGACTGGATAAGCAATTCATAAGGAGTCAATGGGGGGTATATGTGTATCGTCTAAATATGCAACAGAGTCTAGAAGATTTAGGATCTTTGCCTAGAAGTGTTTACAGAGGTATTTTTATACCCCAAGTAGACTGCAAAGAATTTTTCCTAAGGTGGATAGCAAATGGAGGTGTGATGGGCAAGGAGGTGGTGGCTGAGAACATATTTTTTGGGAGTGTGATGAGCTGGCAGACTTTTGGGATTCGCTGCAGACTGCTGTGTTGCAGATGCTGAGTGACTGGATTGGATTGACTGGGGAGATGATTTTTTTCAAGTTATGATACAGAATCGGAATTGCCTATACATAGAAAAGCCTTGCTGAGTCTAATTATGCTGGCTGCCAAAAAAGCAATTGGTGGAAAATGGAAATCAAAATCTAGACCAACTTCACTAGAAGCAGTGAATATAGTGACAGAGAAAAAAACAACTGGAACTGGGGTCATTAGAAAAGGGAAGGAGCAAACTACCTAGGAAAAAAATGGGAAATGAGGAGACAATATATGCAGAGAAGGAACAAGGTTTAAGGGGCAGGATTTGAAAGAGCCATATAATGCTTAACTGACTGACTGGATAGATCAGTGATTTATAATGTTACCACAACCCCCCTCAACACACAACTTTAAAGTATATCTCACCACCTTCACAGATGATCTGAATATATACTTTACTACACCAAACTCAGACATAACCAATATAATAATTGCAATTGAACAATTGTCAGTCATGTCTAACTGCAAATTAAATCTCAATAAAACTAATATCTTCCCCTTAAGGCCACCCAAACTTATCTCATTAATACCACTAATAGATGCAATAAAAATTAAAGAAGAAACTAAATATCTGGGAATTACTATCTTCCAGAGCAAAGCAAAGCATAATACAAGACTGTAAAAGCTGGAGTAACCTTAAGCTACTATTTCTGGCCATAGTATCAATAATAAAAATAAACATTTTACCTAGACTGACATATATATTCATGATATCGCCGATAACTATACATAATACATTTTTCAAACAAATTCATACCTTCCTACCAAAATTCATATGGGAACCCAAAAAAAAACAGTTTTGTGTCAGAAACGAACACTTCCCAAAAGCAAAGGGGGTCTGAACCTGCCAGATTTCAAAACTTATTACTCTATTATCAACACTAACAGAATATTGAGAACAGCAGAACCTAACCTGACAATGAAAACTTGGTCACCTCCTTGGCTGACAATATTCTATAGGCACATTAGAGCACTAGACATCAATCCCAAAGTGCTTCCCTTTTTAAACAAAATAGATCCCTTAAACCATTCTATAAATATAACACAAAAACACTTTCATTCCTTAAACCTTGGGCAAGCTATGGTAACACTACAACCCCTCCATAAAAATCCAAATCTAAAAATAAATCACAAGGTGCTAGACCTTGATTCTTTTCCTCAATTAAAGGACAAAATAATCCAAGATATCTACCCATATCTTAACTGTACAATCCAAGAAAAGAGAAGTTAACTAAATCTACCCAAATCATATATAATAATTCTAAGACAAATCAAAGAGTTGTGTTCCAGCTACCTCCAAAACTTTACTGTACTTAATAGTGATATGGAAAACTGTACTCTGCTTTGGAATGCAACAAGGAAAACAATATCTAACTCTTATAAAATGATAGGTGAAATCAAATTTCAGGAAGACTTCCTTTTCTCTAACTATTGGAGAAAATTAAAACCATCCATAGATGACCAGCAAATAAGTCATGCAATCAATCTAACACTGAAAAGTATACCCCTTAAAAAAACTGTCATTCACGCAGCTCATGATAAATAATAATGCATATTTCACACCCACAATACTCCACAAATTCAATGCATCCAAATCACCATACTGCCCACACTGTAAGGACCAGGAAACAGTCTCAATGCATATATTTTGGAGTTGCAAATGTGTGTACAAACTCTGGAATTCTTTCAAGATGCAGCTGCAAAAAATGGGATATCCAACATCAGCACTAACACAAGAATTTACCCTTCTATATATTCACCCATCTAACATATCCGGAAAACAAGCGAATATACTTATAATCATTTTCTTACTAATGAAGCTATACATAGCTCTCAAATGGTTAGACCCTACAAATATACCTTGGGAGGGATTCAAAAAATAGCTATAAAACATGTTTTAGCCCATAGAATAGTAATGGATAAAGGAAACAAAAATATGAAAGACTGAGAAATTTGGGAATATTCATAAATTCCAATGCCCTGGATCAACTAATCCATTGTCCCACCAGGGGCTCCAATATCCTAGACCTGGTCAGTACCAACATGGGAGATAGAAGCTCCACACCAGTGGTCACCCCTTCATTGGTCAGGTCTGACTATAAGCAAATCACCCTTGACATCCACATCCCACCCCCAACCTCAGTAAGGAAACCTCCATAAAAACTTCTCCAAAGCCAACTTCATGCTACTCAAGTCAGACGTTAGAAACTTCATGACACCCATGCAGATGGGAACTGAAAGTTTGACTGCTGAATCTTACACTAAGGCACTGTATGAGCACATCCACTCATCCATGAATCATGCTATCCAAGAGCAAGACGCTCTCCTCAAAAAAAAAAAAAAAAAAGAAGCCAATCTGGTGGTCCCCTGCCATAAACAAACTATACAACAGAAGGAAGCAACTGTTGCAGAAAAGAGGAAAATCTCAGGATGCAAAAAACTCCATTAACAGCCTCAGTAAGAAGCTGAGATCCCTCATAAAATCCTCCAAAGCTAGTTATGAAAATAAAATTGCCAAAGATTCTAAAGACAACCACAAGGCATTCAATAGTTATGTCAAGAATCTAAATGGCAATGGTCAGATCTGCTCTGAGCTACAACAGAATGGCATTAAATATACTGATCCCAAGGATATTGCCAATATCATGGCAGATCAATTAAGTGCCAACTTCACCCCCTCAAGGGCCCATCTCAATACCAGAGATTGCCAAATTCTGGTAATCACGGTCACACAGGTAGAAACCGCACTCTCCATAGCTAAGAATACAGCATCCATGGGACTAGATGACATCCCAGGCTGTGTACTACATGAACTACAAAATGAACTGGGCACCTCACTAAGTGTCATGTTTAATCATAGCCTCACCTCAGGCTTCATGCCCACTGAGTGGCACACGGCTACAATTATCCCACTCTACAAGGGGGGATCCACCTTGGATCCCGGGAACTACCATTCCATCAGTCTGACAAGCCTGATCTGCAAGGGCATGGAATGCATTATCATGTAACTTATAAACAAAGACATTGGCAAACTTCAAACACTGGATTCCACCCAGTTTGGTTTTGTGAAGGGCCGATCTTGTCTCCTGAACCTGATTGACTTCTTCAAATCAGTTTCCAGAGCTGTGGACGAGGGTAAAATGGTCCACACAGCCTACCTGATCCCCGCCAAGGCCTTCAACACCATTCCCCACTCTGGAATCCTAGATAAACTTACTAAGCTGGGCATAAATCCCTACGCCACTCGATGGGTTGCCAACTGGCTTACTGACAGAACCCAGACTATAAAAGTACTCTAAAACCAGCTCCAGACAAGTGGAGTACCTCAGGGTTCAGTCCTGCGACCGCTCTTGTTTGGCATCTACTTCTCTGAAGTACAGACCAGCACTAAGGGACTCTGGCTAACAAAGTTTGCAGATGATAATCCCGAAATGATGTGGATATTCTACAAAAGGGCCTTAGAGAAACAGATGCTTGGTGCCAGAGCGATGGGCTCAAGCTTAATACCAATAAACGTATAGTTTTCCCCTTTGGGAAAAAACATGTACCCATGAATTACCACATAGATGGCAGTACACTAAACACCAAAAGTGTGATGAGAGACTTAGGAACACAGGTGGACAGTGGTCTCACCTTCGATAACCACATCGCCACAACAGTCAGAAAATCCTTCTATGTGGTACACCTCATCACTATGGGCTTTTCATCCAGAAAAAAGGAGGTCATTGTCCCACTGTAATCATTCCTCATTAGACCCATTATAGAATACAGTGTCCCGTTTGATATGTACCTCACAAAGACATCTGTAACAGCTGGAAAGGCTGAAGAAATACCTCACTAAAAGAATCACAGGCCTAAAGTAGATGCCCTATGCTGACTGTCTAAAAGAACTCAAGCTATACTCTGTGGCATATCGTCTACTAAGAGGCTCCCTGCTTAACTTACAAGGCCATGTCAAACCCTAAGCTGTTAGACATGATCCAGTTAAAGAAATCCCAATCCCTCAGAGCCACACACTCCAGGGCTCTAAACTTTGACATCACAATGAGCAAAACATGCTGGACGGATAGGTTCCTGACCCAGAGACTCCCCATACTCTGGAATGGACTGCCCATACGTGTCAAGCAGAGCGCTTCCTTGGCTCTCTTCAAAAGGAACCTTTGACGATTGGATGGGAGATGGGAAATTCACCCCGGGGATCAAATCAGTCACCCTGCTAGACAGGGGTCCAGGGAAGTAAATATTGCGAGAAGAAATATCCAGGGAATTGTTATGGCTAGGCTTGTATAGGCCCTAGGGCCGATAGCCTAATAACAACCTATGAACAAACCTTTAACATATTAGCATAAAACATCATACATGCTACATAGTAACAAGGTACAAAGGAACCTTGAAATATATACATGATCACACAGTCAAACTATAGACTTGAAATCCTTATTGTATATGCTGTTTTTTACAACAATGGAATCGAATGAGAAAGCATCTTTGTAAATGTTTTATGACCTACATGTTACTATATTGACTACAATATATAACATTCACCAATGGTCATGTTGTAAAAATGGAAATGATTGTGATTTATATAAATGAAAAAATGAAAATAAAAATTATTGAAAAAAAAAGTGATGTATAATGTTTGCAGCGGGTCTACTTTAAGTTCTCAAAAGCAGTAAAATCCGAATTGCGCAACACGGAAAGAGAAAACCGTGAATACATTGAACGAATGAAACAGCGAAAGGGGAAATACTGAAATCGCATAGTTGGCACGTCTGCGATATAGCTCTCTAAGGTAAGTGTGCGATAGTTACGGACCTTAGGGTTAGGGAGGGGTTCAGATAAGTGCATAGGTAGGTAGTGTATGTAAGGTTTTTGTGTAGGTAATGTATGTAAGGTTTAGTGAAGGGTTTTGTTAAGTGTAGGGTTTTGTTAAGTGTATGTGTGTGGAATATTTAGTTTATTTGGGTATAGCTCCATAGGGGAAGTGTACGGTAGTTACGGACCTTAGATTTAGAGAGGGGTTAAGGATAGTGCATAGACAGTTGTGTATGTAGGTTTAGTGTAGGGTTAGCAGTAGGATTTTGATGCTTTAATTTAGGTTTAGAAGTAAGGATTTGGTTAGTGTTTGTATGTGTTTTTCTTATTGTGTTTGGGTAGGTAGTGTGTTGCGGGTGGTGGGTTGGCTGACCATGACTGTTCGAGGTTTACATTTTCTGCTTTAGCACGTTCGATGTATCTGCAGTTTGCTCTTTGTGTCGTGCGATTCAGATTCGGGTTTTTCATGTTTTGAGGGTATAAAGTAGACCCGTTTGCAGCTACAGTTGTTTCACTGGTGTCTCTGATGTATAATGTTTGCAACTAAAGTGGCATCATTTTGTTTGTTTTTCATTTATATAAGTTTAAGATTGCCTATGTCATAGGTAATAATGTAATAAAGATGTTTATTGAAAAAAAAAAAAACAACAACATTCATATTTATTTAACATTTGTTTACTGGGAAAGTCCGACTGGGACAGAGACCATTTTCAGCAGAGGCTGTGGGAGAAATACTCCAGAGGTATGTCTTTGGAATGCAGGAGGAAACCCATGCAAATGCAGAAAGGACATGCAGACTCTGCACAGAAGGCATTCCAGCTGAGAACTGAACTGAAAAAACGCTTTATGTGAGGAGACGATGCTAACTACTGCACCACCCAATGTAGCTGTATTGGTCTTCTTTGGCCAAGTTAAATCCAAATGCAGTAATTCAAAAAAATGAATAATCAGTCATGAGAGAAAAGATAAATCTTAATAACAGTGTCCAAGAAGAAAGAAAAATGAGAGAAAATTAATAAGCCTCATTCCTCTAAGGACACCATGCTAAATGTTACCTCATCCTAATGTATAATAACAGAGGACACAGCAGAAAGTGGTGTGATTTGCCTGCTAAAGAAAATGGAGGTGATACAGCTATAGTTATGACCGTGATAACTGAAGCAGGCAGAAAATATAAAATAAAAATAATCATCAGGCTAGATTTTCTAACCTCACATGTAGTGCAATTCCTAAAATAAAGCATTGTTTTCTCCTTTTCTTAAGATTTCAAAAGGTTCAAGTAAAGGTAAGGGGTACCACTTTTTTTAACACACATGGCAACTCATAGCTGAACTCACCATGTCACATTAATCTGAAGTGTGATTCAGGGGAAAATTTGATAGCACACGTGATGCAGCTATAGTCTCAGAATGTTGATCAGCCAGACTTCATTTACATCCTCGACAACACATGCCTGTCAAGGAAGCACCACTTCTCCCATTCTTGATTTTACTTTTGATGTGAGGTTTAGCTTGTATGAAGGTGTTTATGTTTCTGTGTATCTATGTGTGCTCATGTATTTCTGCATATACAAATCCACATGTATTTAATTGGATGCATGTGTGTATGTATTTTATGTAAATATCCGTCTGTCTCTGTATCTGTGTGTATGGGACCATAGTTTTCCCTAAGAGTATATACATTTGCATATACATATGTGGATGCCCACAGGAAACTATTTATACTCATGGGTTGAGTTGTTGTTGTCTTTCGGCTTTTCCTGGTTAGTGGTCTCCATAACGGAACTCCAGTCCGCTAATGATTGGCAGTAGATTTTCAAGAACGTAGAGGTGCCAGCTTGACGTCCAACCTTCGATGAAGGCATGTCCATTTACGCATGTCTTTTGAATGCCACCCAACTGCGGGGAGGACATGCAGACTCCACACAGAAGGCACTCCCCACACTTCAGCCGAGAATCAAATGGGGGAACCTCTTGCCGTGAGGCAACAATGCTACCGCTGCACCACGAGTGTGGGCATAATATTACTGATGTGCAAAATATGTACAAGTACAAAATCTTTCTAAGAATAATAACCAGCAATCACATATTTATTGTGCTTAAATAAATTCTAATCTGCCAGCCTGTGCATTAAATTAAAAGGGCGGCTAAGAAACCCTTTTCATCATTTTGTGACATATATCCCAATATCATACCATTTTATCAAAATGTAATTTCAAATCAAGATGCATTATCCTCATTTTTACCTTAAAAATAAATCTCAGAATATTAATTTTTGATATTACCTTTTTTAAATAACATAAAATTGAAGATAAATTATAACAGATGTGTATTCACATCTTTGAAGGATTATAAGTGTTAACATTTGTGTGAAAGATCTTGAACAAAAAGAGATGGCGACACTGACCTACAGCAGATGAAGTTACTGTAGACATAAAAATGTTACCTTATTATACACAAGTACATAAATGTCTGCAGATGCATGGGTATCTAAATGTCTGCAGCTGACCAAGTAGCATTATTCTGAATTAAATATATCATCCATGCAATATCTATATGTTGATTAAATCATCCTAACAAAATTAAACAAACCAAGTGTGATCGACATAACAATGGGCTATAATGGGAAAAAAATTCCCAAAGTCTGTGATCCAGAGAACTCCTCTTCAGCCACACTAATTGTCAGTCACTTGTTAGTCAATTAGCATGATGGAGACAGATTTCTGTTCAAAGACATGGAAAGCTGCATGGAGAAGCACCTCATTAGCGGCTCATTATCATGTGTTTGAATCTAACACTGCACTATCATAACTGACCATGTTAGTTTTCTCCCTAGCAGCCCATGCATTGTGTTAGTAAAGGCATTCACCTATGCTCAGGCATGCACACAGAACACACACACATGCACACACATAAGCACACACACACACACACACACACACACACACACACACACACACACACACACGCACAAGCGAGTGAGCACACACACACACCCACACATGCTTGCGAGTGCAAACACACACACATACAGACAGATACAAACACAGACACATATATGCATATCCATTCATCAACAAATGAGTCCAGCCATATTCATTTACACTATACCTCTCGAACTCTAAATGCAAGAAATCTGGACAAAGTTAAAATTAATGGGGGAACATTGTTCTTATAAATTAAAAAGTCACTAGAATAATAGGTTTTCAGTTAGCATGTATTTTCTGAACAATATCAAGTCTGAAACTGAAATGTATGTCATTACTTAGTGACTTCAGTCCTCAATGATTTGACAAGATACCAAAAATATTTATAGCAGATAAGTCATAACCATGAAGAAAAAATCTGAACATTCTGCTAAACTCAAGACAGTTGAGAGGTATGATTCACACTTATAGAAACACTCACCCACATACCCACCCCCCACACATACACACTGATTTAACTTAATTCATGCTTATACAGGCATACACAAAACCGTACATATAAATAAATACACTGACACACCATCACCCTCAAGGTTACACTCTACATACCTGTATCGCAAGCTCTCCCTTAGTATTGAATGGGTAAACATCATCACTTTTTCGTTTTAGTGATTCTCTGAATTGGTCCACCAAGTAAACTGAGAGTTGAGAACACTGCCAAGGACAGCATATGCAAAAAAGTATTAACTGCACCCCACAATACTGAATTAACATGAAGCTCCTTCAGCTAGGGCCCCTAGAGGGCAAATCGCATCAACCAAGTGATGCCTGAACTACAAATGTTTGCCTGATGCAGAACTCTTCTGAGATAAAGTTTCCTTTTCACAGTAAGCCTTTTGAACTCCACCCATAGACGTTAATAGAAAACAAGATCCATAAATTGCAATGACAAAATGCTAAATCTATCTAAAGCAAAAGCACATAGAAATCCCTGAGCATCCACTTCTCAAACAAAGCCAATCTAAAAATACATTCACTGTCATTCACAAGCATCAAACCTCAAATCACTGACCAAACACACACACAGACGCACACGCACATGCACCAGACCTCTCAACTGCCCAGATTTTTGCAGACTGCCCAATTTTTGCCTCATATTTTTGGTCTGTTTCTTATAAAATTGTGGTTTTCTAGCAAATCATTTGCAAATCATTGAGGATTCAAGTCAGAATATAATGACAGACATTTGGGTTTCAGGCTTCATACTCTTCAGAAAAATTACACTAATTCAAAACCTGCTATTCTATCAACTTTCTAAGTTTGAATGGCCAATATCTAAAAATAGTTCCTATTTTTGGGCCTTTGCCCCCCCCCCATTATTTATGGCTTTGCCCAGATTTCTTGTTTTAAGAGGTTGAGAGGTAAGACACACACATACACACACACACACACACACACACACACACACACACACACACGCACGCACACACACACACACACACACACACACACACACACACACACACACACATAAACCTAAAGTTCATACACAGCTGTTCTACCTTTCAAACACCCCTACACTTGCCAAATTTCCCAATGTTCAATAAATAAATTGAAAAAAAATAGCAACTATTTCCTTCCAGGGATAAACACTGGGATGCCTGTTTTGAACGAAAAAAAAGCTACAAACATTTTTTTTCAGGGGAAGCTCCTGATGTGGGGGATAAGCCTCCATACCACTTGAACTCATGTATACCAACTCCAGGCTGCATCAAATCAAAAGTAAGAAATCACCCAAAACAGTCAAATTACTGGCAGCATTTTTTCACCACACAACATGCTAGCAAATCAAAAATAAGGGCAAATATTACATCAGCAAAACATAAGGATAAACAGTTAAAATACCGCCTGTCAATATTCCTTCGGTAAAAAAAAAAAAAAAGAAAAAAAGAAACCTAAAGCAACATAAACTATCCTGTTCTTTCAAACTAATCCAACAAAACTATACACTAGATATATATCAATAAAAATAATTCAGTAACATCATATACAGATAAATCAGCCGCTCGATATATTAACTTAATACATAGTGTGTGAAATTAATATCTGGAAAACGTTTTGATGTACCACAGATAGACAGATAGATAATAGATGTGTGCGTACATATGAGTATAATATTAATGATTAAAGGTTCATAGGTGTGTACCAGGCTAACGGTCCTGGAGCCTGCATAAGCCTAGCCCAAGAATATTCCCAGGCATCTTGCTGCTGGATGTTAGTTCCTTGGTGCCTGTGATACTAATTGAAACACAATGCATCATGTGCCTTCAACTCTGATCACTTAAATAAACAGAAATAAACATTGCAAAAGAATGATTGCAAATGTAAATAATAGTGTTATATTTGAGATCTGTCAAAACTAAAGAAAACCCCCCAATCAATACATCCCCTATACAAATCTAACAACTGCATTCCTTTAAAACTACAAACAACATAAACCCAAGTACTTAAAAATTCCTCTTATCTTTCCTTTTAAAAATAAATTTAATTACCCAGCATACACATCACTTTCCAAACATCAAAAAGATAAGTAACCTACACTCGGTGTTAATCAAAACAATTCATTTTATAATCTATATGAAATCATCATAGCAATGAACAGTTATGCATGAAAGAAATGCTCAGTCTACACAAATCTTTAAAATTCTTTTTTTATTTGGGGCTTCTTCCCCCACAAACCCCCATGAGGGATCCACCAGCACTTATACATACTAACTGTATGGTAACACAACTGAAAAGTAAGGAAAAAAAAAATGTTTGTTATAGCTGAAGCTCAACATTTTTAGTATAATTCAGTCACTTATACAACCAATGGTTTTATGCCACAAAGGTTCATAGTATCTATACATATTCATATATACATGTATATAAACAGCTATATATGTATTTGTAAATACATACTGCAGACACTTAGAGACAGCTAAACTAAATCACAAGTCCAAAAGAGAGTGACATAAGGCTAAGACTGTGAAAGCTGGAAAAAATGTGCAACACCAAAAGGTGAAAGAAATCCTATTGATGACTTCCAGACATCTGATTAATGTTCTCAAAATCATTACTGTGAGATCACTGGCATCCTGCAATGCTTGTTTGATAGGGAAACGAACAAGACTATGACCTTTGTATGTTATCACACTGTGCGTGCGTGTGTTTGATATATTTATACTGAAGATAGAAAGTTGAGGGGAGTGGGGACTTGCCTGCAAGTTTGTTTGAGCAGAGGGGCTTTTCCACTGCAAAAAGTGGCTGTATTCTGAACATATGAGAACACTCATTTTTTTTTTCATTAAAGGTCACTGTGCTGGATGGATTTTGCCTTGTGTTTTGTTTTTTTATTGATGCCAGCATTGATGAAAATATTTGACTCCTTGAGGTACGGAAGTGAATGTTAAAAGCAGTTCATCTGCAGCAGTAATTGGTAGATACAATCCATCCATCCATCCATCCATCCATCCATCCATCCATCCATCCATCCATCCATCCATCTCAACCCCTTTTTCAATTTTGCACATGGGGTTGGGCTGTCAATTGCACAAAGACAATCATCTCGAGTCAAGGTTCAAACTGCCGGCTGGGTAGCCCTGCCACAGTAGTTAGATACCATATGTAAGAATCTGTAAAAGGGGCAGGCATGATAAAGGAGGGGGATTGAAGTGTTCCCTTCCAAGCTCATGCAGATCTCTGTAGACCCTGTAAAGGTTAGAGGGCGAAAATAAAGAGGTCTTGAACCAGGAACCCATATAGAAATGATATATAGAAAGCAAGAACCTGAGGGAATGCATGAGACATGTAGGCCATAAAATGTCTGGAAATACTTGGGAGTTATACTGGACATAGAAATGTAATGTCAGGGTAGCAAAATTAGTTGAACTACCAAGGAAAATGGCTCTTTTTCTAGTTTAGTAGTAAATGAAGAAATTCAAGTGAAATATTTCAGTGATAAAAGTAATAGAATAGGGGAAGCTAAGTAAGGGCAATGTGACCGATTATGGGATGATCACAGAGAAGAAAATAGGTATTGCAAGGGGTCGAGGGTCAAGAAGGCATAATGGCAGCATGGGAGAAGGCCTACATGAGAGAAAGACATGGAATTTGAAAGTAGTAGTGGTGACAGATGAATAAGGAAAGAGTGGAATTGGAGCAAGCAGAATGGATATGAATGACAAGGGGTGGGGTTTAAAAAAGGAAGAGGTCATAACTGATGCACCAAGTAGAGTAACACTAGACCATACATGTATTCAACTGACAGAGGAACCATAAAATAATGGAAAGGGAAATTAACAAGAAATATTATAATAAAGATATGACTAACAATAATAAAGTTTATATTAATTTATAAATAGCTCACAGAGCATCAACTTATACTCAACCCCCAAAAAACTAAGGCACTACTATTTCTCCACAAAACTATCCACCACCTTATTTATTTATTTATTTATTTATTTATTTATTTTATTTATTTTTATTTTACATTTGTTGACCGGGCTAGTCTAACTGGAATACAAATCCATTTTCAGTAGAGGCCCGGGGAGAAAAGCTCCAACACAAGCACAATATGTATAATAAAAAGTCACAATTCAGAGAAGTATAAAGTAGTTGAAAAGTTCTGAACAGTTACAGCCGTATAGGCTTGATGCAGTTGTCATTACAAGAGTGCATAGCTCATGATGATGAAATTGGAGAGTATTTATTTAAATTTAATCATTACTAATTGATTTATTGATTTATTGTTTTACTAATTAACTTTGTATATATAAATGTAGTGTGTTATTATGTTCTTTACTCCTTGAAGGCTTAAGCCGAGATGTCAGAGGAATAAATTTGCCTTTTTCTGTGGATTTGTGGATTTTCTGAGAGTTGTTTTTCTTTACATTTGGCAGTTCTTTGGTTGTTCGTACACACATGACGAGTGATCCACAACTCCATTTGCCTCGCATTTTCAGAGAGACTGTGGATGGTACACAAATGTCCTTGGATAATTTCCTAGCTACTGCTTCAGATCGTACTGATAGAATTTCTGCACAAAGAAATGTGACTGGTAATATTTCTAATGTTTGGGATAAATGGGAGGACAATAGGAAGAAACGTTTCCCTAATCCCTTCAATAGTGTGGGACGTAAATTACCTTCTTCTATCAGCAACGAAAGTAAATCTCTGTTTAATGAGTTAGAAAAGAATATGTGGAAAGAAACAGCTACGTATTTTAACATCTGTGGCTTACAAAAGTATGTTGATTTGGAAATAACACCTAGGGGGTTAAGAGTGTATAAAGACCCAACTACCCCTTTTGATTTGCAAAAAGATACAGACATTGCCTTCCACAAACGTTGGGTTGCATCCGCTCATAAATGTTTTTCCGAATGGGTACAAATTTTGATTGAGCGTGACAGAGTTAAACAGCGTGAACTGGGTGTAGAAATAAAGAGACTTTGTGAAAATCTTAATGTCTGCACTCCTGCTTCAATTATGGATGATTTCTTGAGTGGTATAAATGAGAAATTAAAAGATTATGAGACTTTGTTGCTTGAAAGAAAAAAAGGTAAACTATTGAGGGACTTGCGCGATTATGAGAGCAACAAGGCTTTTTTGTCTAGAGCCAATCGTAAGAAGCCACGTCATCGGGTTCATTTTCAAAATGACTATGGAAGTGAAGTTAATCACAATTCTTCGTTTTCAGTGTCGGAAGGGGGTTATACCTCTTATGAAGAGATAGATAATATCAATACAGATTTTCCAACATTACCGAAACCTCAACAGTCTGAGAGATTTCATCAACCTTTTCGTGGAGAAATGAGAAATGCCCGTGGAGGTTTCCAGGGTAGAAAACGCCAGAGGGATGCAGAAGGTTCGTTACAAAGAGAACAATTTCTGCAAGGCGATTTTAAAAGAGGTAGATGGTGATGTTTTTTCTTTACCTCTGAATGCAAATTATGTTATTAATTTGTCGGGACAATCTTTTACAGACATTGAGTTATCTATTCTTAATAAGGGACTCAAGTTTATTCCAACTGTAGTATCGCATATACATGAAATGAAAAGGGATATTTACAGATTTGGTAGGAAGCTTCATTTAAAAAGTTTTTTTTATAATAATGCCAATGTTGTGTCTTCTTTAGATAGTTCTAATTCTTCATGTGATAGTTTTCATACATGTGCATCTGAAGATATATATGATGCTTATTTTAAATTTGATACTAATTGCATTAAGCAAGATAGCAATTTTGTTCCTCCAGTCCTAAATAATGATGTCATGCATTTTGTTAATTTATTAAATTTTTCTGTTGAATATGCATTTGAAGAATATATGAAACATAGAGCTAATATACAGTATAATTTATGTTTTAATGAATGGCAGGCTTTACTTAAATTGAGTAAGATGAATGAAATTGTTTTTAAGCCATCTGATAAAGGTAATAAGCTTGTTGTTATACATTACTCTCAATATTTTAGAATGTGTATTGAACATTTAAATGATGAAAATGTTTATGAAAAGGCAGCACATACTTCATATAACCATGCTTTAAAGGAATATGATGAGTTACTTGAGAAGAGTGCAAGGTTAGGCTATTTTTCTCATATGGATTTAAAGAAGAAATTTAATAGTGAAGGTTGCAAAATGGCTAACTTTTATTGCCTTCCCAAAATACACAAAAGTTTAACATCACCTCCAGGGAGACCCATTGTTTCAGGATGCAATTATTTTTTGCATAATTTGGGTCTTTTTTTACACAATTTGTTGTTAGCTAAGGTTAAAACTTTACCTTCATATATTACTGATGTTTTTGATTTTTTAGAAAAAATTAATGAAGTGAAATGGAATGAGCAACTGTATTGGATTACTATCGATGTTAAAAGCCTATATACAAATATCAGTCATCAATTTGGAGGCTGTCAGATTTTTTCTAGGGGATTATCCTGTTACAGAATATATTTTAGAGCTTATTTATTTTTCTTTGACTAATAATTTTTTTGAATTTGATAATTGTTTGTATCGACAAAAACGAGGTATGGCCATGGGGGCAGCTTTTGCCCCCATGTATGCAAATCTAGCCATGGGTTTATTTGAATCAGAATTTTTATATAGAAAATATTTTTTTCAGAATCATGTTATTAAATATTTTAGGTTTGTGGATGATTTAATTTTTTTGGTTGAAGGTGGTGAAACTTTAGTGGATAATTTTATTTTAGACCTAAATAAAAACAGGTTTTCTTTGGAATTTGATGGGTTGAAAAAAGGTACATCTATTCCTTTTCTTGATATTATTTTGAATATTGTCGATGGTAAGAGTCTAGTAACTTCTGTTAATAGGAAGTTTGATGGTGGTACACAGTATGTGCATGGCACTAGTTGTCATCCCCCACATACGTTGGAAGCTTTGCCATACAGCGAAATTCTTAGGATATCTAGACTATGTAATAGTGAAGTTGTTTTTAATAAGGAATTTAATTTATTAATGCATACTTTTAGCCAAAGGGGTTATAACAAGCAAGTTATACAAAATAGTTATAATAGGTTTTGTGGTTACAGATATAAAAAAATTGTTTACAAAGCTTATAATAGGTGTTTAGATGTGCCCAATAGTAAAGTTAATTTGAGGGATATTTTATACTTTGTTTCAACTTATGGTTGTTTTAGTGGGGAAATGTCTCAACTAGTTAGTCATTATTGGAATTATTTCAGTTCCTTACATAATGTGTCTTTATGGTTGGATGTTGATCTACGATTTTCATATAAAAGAGGAAGGAATATCAAAGATTTTTTAGTAAAGAGTAGATTTGAGATGCCTGTGGTTAGCTTACAATGCAATTTGTTTTTTAGTGGTACCTTGAAGTGTGGGAGATGCAAAGCTTGTAGTTTTGTGGTTAATAAATTTTCCCATATTAATAATGTTAGATTTAACACTCTTGGTGTTTTCAACTGTAACTCTGAAGGGGTGATTTATGCCCTTAAATGTGCGTGTAAGAAATTTTATATCGGTGAGACCAAACGGTCATTTAAAGTTAGGTTGTTGGAACACGCCAGGGACATTATTAATAATAGAAAAGCAAGTTCTGTAGCTGTACATTTTAGGGATTTTCACAATAGCAAAAATGAAGAACTTCAAGCCACAGTTTTAGAAAAAATAAATTGTTCTTGGCACAATATTTCAAATATTAAACAAGTTTTAATATATAAGGAAGCCATGTATATTCTGAAATTTAATACTATGTATCCACAAGGTCTCAATGAAGACTTAAATTGGAGAGTATTTATTTAAATTTAATCATTACTAATTGATTTATTGATTTATTTTTTTACTAATTAACTTTGTATATATAAATGTAGTGTGTTATTATGTTCTTTACTCCTTGAAGGCTTAAGCCGAGACGTCAGAGGAATAAATTTGCCTTTTTCTGTGGATTTGTGGATTTTCTGAGAGTTGTTTTTCCTTACATTTGGCAGTTCTTTGGTTGTTCGTACAAGCACAATATGTATAATAAAAAGTCACAATTCAGAGAAGTATAAAGTAGTTGAAAAGTTCTGAACAGTTACAGCCGTATAGGCTTGATGCAGTTGTCATTACAAGAGTGCATAGCTCATGATGATGAGATGGGAAAAGCAAAAATAAAATACAAAACAGTTGTTTACTTATAGAAACAGAAAAAAAATCGGATAAATAAGATGTTTATTTATACAAATGTACCATGTGATACAGTGAAATACAAGGTTTATAGGAGACAGCAAGAGGATGTCATTAGTTAGAACATAATAATATTAGATGCAGAGAGTACATAGGAAATCAAAGAAAGAAGAAAGACAGTTAGTCAGGGTTAGTACAAGGGCATAACCAATGAGTACTGAGAAATAGTTTTAGTTTCTGTTTAAAAAGTGTTATAGAGGGCAGGGATAGGAGTTCAGAGGGAAGCAATTTCCAGTGTTTGCCTACAGAGTTAGAGAACAAAGAATCTCCAGCTGAGTTATTGGATCTGCTAATGGTAATAAGTAGCTTATTAGAAGAGCATAAGTTCTTAAGATTGTTGTAGGGAGTACTGAAAGTAGTCAGTATAGGGGTGTAGGTGGGGTAGTGCAGGCTCTTATGGATAATAGCAAGCTGGTGAAATAGTAACTGGTTTTGGAACTCTAGCCATCCTAATTGTTTTAGGTTGTTGCAATGATGTGTTCTAAAAGGAGAACCAGTGGCAAATCTAGCAATACTATGATAGGAGGTAGCAAGTCTGTTGATGTTGTTTTTTGAGAGATTGGTATATATAGGTGAAGCATAGAGTAGGGTAGAGATTAAATGAGTTGTAGCTATAGCGGTTTTGGCTGAAGGAGTAAGAAAGGGTTTGATTCTATAAAGGGATCCCAGTTTCTTATTTACTGTTTTTACAGTGATGTTAGTATGAGTATCGAAGTTTAGGTTATTATCTATGGTTATTCCAAGAAGTTTAGTGGTTGGGTCAGGAGATATAAGAGTCCCGTTCTTGGATATAAGAGTGAAGTGAAGAGGGGTTGACCTGCGAGTAGGAGTAAAAAGTAGCAGTTTAGTCTTTTTAGGCTGAAGTAGGAGGCATAGGCTTAAAAAACATTGTTCAACTGTATTGAATGCTTTTTGTGTAAGGGACTGTAGCTCGGAAGGAGTATTAGCTGAGCAAATAATGGTGGAGTCGTCTGCATATTGAATGCAGGTTGCATGAGGAATTGCTAGGTGGAGGTCATTAATGAAAATGGAAAATAGCAGTGGGCCTAATATGGAGCCCTGGGGAACACCAAGGGAAATGGGGAGGTGAGAAGATAGATTGTTTTCCCATAGTACTGCTTGTTGTCTATTGTCTAGGTAAGATTTGAACCATTTTAAGGCTAGAGTATCAAGAGAAAGAGATTTAAGTATTTCTATAAGGAGCTGGTGGTTAACCATGTCAAAAGCCTTAGATAAATCAATGAAGACAGAAGAGGAAAGAGGATTATTATTACGGTTTAAATTTATTCAGTCTGTGAAGGAAAGTAGAGCTGTGGTGGTACTGTGATTAGGTCTAAACCCATGTTGACAGTTGGCCAGTAGGTTATTTTCGATAAGATGGGTGAGTAGTTGCTTATGGATACATTTTTCCATAATTTTTGCCAGTGGAGAGAGCAGAGCTATTGGTCTATAGTTTGAAATGTCAATGGAGTTTCCGCCTTTATGTAGGGGGATGATGCGTGAGATTTTCCAGATAGATGGGATATTTCCTTCTCTTATCATTTTGTTTATTAGTATGGAAATGGGGAAGGCTATGGCTTTGGCACCTTTTTGCAGGTATTCTGCAGAGGTAGTTGGTCAGCAGATGGGGTAGTAGGTTTTAGTTTTTCTAGAAGAGAGCAAAAGAAGGAAGTAGGAACAGGTTTTAGCTGAAATGATGGAATTGGGTCAGTCGGTGAGGTGGTTAGATTAGGGGAACTTGGAGATAATTGCTTAGCTAGTGTTTGAATGGCATCTGTAAAGAAAGAATTGAAGGCATTGGCAGCTTGTGTTGGATTCTCATGGTTAGAGCCTTGTGGGCTAGGTGTAATAGACTGGCCTGGGTGTAGGCGTTGGTTGATGCTGGACCAACATTTTTGTGGATTCCTTTGGTTAGTTTGTTGTAGTTGGATATAAAAGTTTTTTTATCTAAGAGGACATCTTTTTTAGTAGTATTTCTCAGTTGTCTAAAGGTTTGGTGGTCTGTTGAATTCCTAGTAGTGTGCCATTTTGCCCAAGATTTGTTTCTAAGGAGGATTTTCTGTCTAGTAGCTGTAGTGAGCCAGGGGCAGGTTTAGCCTTATTTCTAATAGAGCATACTGGGGCATGATGGTCAAGGATGGCTAAGAATGCAGAATTAAAGTAGTCAACTGCTTCATCTAAAGGGAGTATTTTTAGTGGTGACCAATTGCAGTGCTTGAGTTCTAGCTGGAAAAGTTCAGGGTTAAAGAATTTTTTAGTCCGTATTGTCTGATAGGAATTTGGGTGAGGTATGCTAGTTTTGTGTCTGATGATATATGTGAGTGAGTGGTCACTCAGATCATCAGGGAGGGTGTCTGCTTTGTATGTGTGATGTGGAGAGTTTATAAGAATCCAATCTAATGTGGTTTCCTTGTTGTTGGTTTTATTAATTTTTGTAGGGGAGGTGATGACTTGTGAGAAGCCATAAAGATTTAAGTCTTTAAAGCCTTAAATCCACCTTTACTATTTCTTCACTTGATAACACTCTCATCAAAGCAAAGCCTCACACTAAGTTACCTGGTACACTAATCGATGACCAGCTCATATTTGACATCCATATCCAACACTGTATAACAAAAAAAAAAAGCTAACATGAAACTGGGTCTTTTCTACAGGAATAAGAAATTTCTTGCTCACAACTCCAAACCCACCTTTGCTCAAGCCTATCTCCTCCCATGTCTCCTGTACCCCTCCTCTATCCTAACTCACCTCCAGTTAAACCCTCTCTACAACCTAGAACAGGCTTACAATAACATAGCAGGATTCGCCAGTAACCAGCCATATAAATCCCATCATTCCTTGCCCTGAAACAGCATCAATGGCTAGAATTCCCCCAGCTTTTACTACTTGCCCAGCTGCAGCTAGCATACTCCCTACTCAACAAACCGCTAGCCTGCCCATCACTCACTACCTTAGTATCCCCTTATACTCCAGCCTGGTCTCTTTGTAGTTCCAACCAGTACCTTCTAGACATCTATAAACCCAACAAAGCTTTTGGTAAGTTTGTCTATACATACGCTGTGTTGCTTGCATGGAATAGGCTTCCACCTCTCATTCGTAGCATCACTAGTTCCATCTACTTTAAAACTGAAGTCAGGCACTACTTTCTGAACTCAAAAGCCTGTCCTTCCCTAAATCCTCCATAATCTGCATTTTCCTTTCTTTTTCTTTTCACTACCTGTCTACATCTAATAATTTAATGACTATTTTGTTCACTAGACAATACTACATTATGCTGCTTGGGTAAGATATGTCATTATTGTAAATACTTAAATGCACTAGTTGTATTTACTTCATTTTGTATTATTTTTATTAGTTATTCATTTCACCTGATTATTACACATGAACATTTGCTTATGTTGTATTGCTCCACTGTTTTTCTTGGGGTTTGTATATTGTCTACTATGTTATCTTTTTTATGTTTGTATTGTTGGTGCTTTTCTCCTCGGGTCACCACTGAAAACAGACTATTGGCTCAGATGGGCAACCTGGTTAACAAATGAGAAAGAAAGAAAGAAAGAAAGAAAGAAAGAAAGAAAGAAAGAAAGAAAGAAAGATACTACTAACATTCTTTATTTTATTTGTTACATTGATATTACTTATCTCAGCTACATCACTTACAAATAAAGCATCCATACCCATCTACACCACTACAACATCCTCCACCAACATATCCCAACAACTAATACATTACTCAAATATCTGCCCACAACTATTTTACTATCATTTTCCCTACAACCCCAACAGCAAAATAAAATCCCACAATACCAGAACCCCCTTCTTCCTACACTAAATCCATACCATAAAACTAAATGCAACTCACTGCAACTTACTAATACTGAAATTAAGACAAAGTGGTGATACACACCCAAACCCTTGACCAAATCTACAACCTACCTCCAAGTCCCTAAACCTATTTACTCTAAACTAAGAAGCTTATTCAATAAAATAACTTCCCTGCATACTTGGATAGAACAATACAACCCAGCCATCTTAGCCATAATAGAAATCTGGCTACACTCTGGAATAAAAGGTATTGAAATTATACCCCCTAGCTCTGCCATCTTTTGACTAGACAGACTAAAAAAGAAAGGTGGAGGGATAGCACTTCTGTATCTGTCCAGACTCAATATAACTCATTACCTACACAAACCACCTAAAACCACGGTAGTGGTGCTGCAGTAGCATTGTCGCCTCACAACAAGACGTTGTCCCATTCGATTCTCAGCTAGAGCGTCTTCTGTGTGGAGATATGCATGCCTTCGTTGAAGGTTGTGCATCAGGGCTGGTAACTCGGCACGTAAAAATCCACTACCAAACATTAGAGGACCGGAGTTCCACTGTGGAGACCCCTAACCGGGATAAGCCAAAAGACGCACACACCTACACAAACCACCTAAATTCCCTAATGCTGAAGCACTAATAAGTACCCTAAATCTTAACACCTCTAAAACAATCTGTCTCATAGCAGTCTATATTCCTACAGGAAACAATGTACCAATCCTAGAAGACATACTGTTATGGACAACTGAAAACATCAAACTAGAAACCATAATCTTAGGAGATATGAATATTAACTGGCAAGCCAACACTGCAAATTCTCCAAACACAAGTATGAATCTGTATGGGTTTAAGCAACTAATCACTGAACCTTCAAGGTACAGCAAAGACTTCACTAACCACTCTGCCCTTGAATGGATCCTTGTATCCCACCAACCAATTGTCCTCCTCCGGTACACTACCAAATTCATTAAGCAACCATCTTCCAGCCTTTCCCATCAAAGCAACCACCCACCTCCCTAAAGAACATACTATAAAAACAGAAATACCACTAGACTCACTCAGGAAACACTCAACAACCTACTAAATGGAATAAACTGGTCACCCCTAAAATTATTACCACTAAATGATGCTGTTCAATACTTCTGTGACATCCTACCACTTGACCAGCAATTAAGGAGCATCAATCCACACCACTGGCACCAGTGCAGGATGTACATTGGGAGGATGGCAAGTACACATGCAGTATTTCCAGATGCAGCTCTCTGCATCAAGTGCAATTTCCCTTAAGAGCACACAGAGATCATGGTCAGTGTGGGACTGGTTTCTCCCTCTTTCTCCAGATTCCCAATAAGACTCCCCACTGGCACAGCTATAGAGTTGAGATGTCAACTGAATGGTGAAGCCAAGACCTCCAGCATCCTCTCTGTCCAGCCAGTACATCTTGTCCCTGCCCAAGTAGCTGACACATACACTATTTGAGGTTTGCTTTATACCTAACACACACACACACACACACACACACACACACACACACACACACACACACACACACACACACACACACACACACACACCTGAGAAAGGCTGGCACAGGTTTATTTGCTATGCCCCTTCTGCCCATACTATAAGGTAGTTTTTACTGCCACCAGCCACTCTTTATCAGCTACTTTAAGGCTCTTAACAAAGGGTCTCCAATCTTACTGTGTAATGTTACTATTAATACAAATGATAGTTTGACCAAGAACAAGGCTATTAGGAGTGGCCCACAATGTCACCAAATACATATGCAAGTACTCTCAGAACTTAAATATCTGTAGACAGATCAGCCACAATGAAATGTTTAAATATATTTAATAATAAATAATAAAAGAACAATAAAATACTCAGTATATAATCACAGTAACATCAGAGTTCAAAATCACAGGAAATATTTAAAACCACATTGCAGAACAGTCTCAAATAAATAAAGAAAAACATCTAAATTAAGCTTTGCTATATTCCTGACTGTATCTAAGAAAATTGCTATAGCCTAGTTAACTTATTTAAGAGCAAGGCAGATGCGGTGAATGGTTCATGATGTTGCCAGGTCCAAGACAGAATATAGAATGCTCTCCCTCTCTCATATTTCAAATATTACTGCTCGGATAGCTTGCAGAATTACCTCATTTCTTGTCATCTGACTCTATCCCAGGAGAAAATAAGTACTGAGGGCAGATGGTAGCATTTAGCATCCACCTGTGAAATACATGGATAAGGGCTTTTCCTCAGATCTTTGCCAAATGGTGGAAGTCATAAAACAATAAAACACTACCAAGACAATACATAAAATCTCTCAGCACAGATTGTGTCTCCTTGCTACCATAAAGTAATTTAATTTCAGCTTTTTTTCTAAACTTTACTAGGCTGAGGTTAACCCCCTATATCCCATTTCCACTGTTAAAATATATGCACCTAAACAGTTACAATAATGCAGGTGCATTTCTGTCCTATTCCAGTAGGATATGATGTGGTTACATTTAAAGCACTTTGCAAAAACCTTTTCAACACACACTTCTGTACCAGCAGTTTGATATACACCTGACATAAAGTCCTAATACATATGTAGAACAAGTATCTTATATAAATCATGTTGATATTCACAAGTGACATATAATTATTTACAAAATTCCAGATAGTTGGGCTGATAGTGTTTCCTTTCATGTCAACTTCAATACTACTTTCTTAAAAATGATTGTCTGGCCCCCGTACAAACAAAGAGAGTAAAGAAAACAAAAACCTCATGGTTAACAGCCAACTGCATTGACCACATGAAGCAAAGAAACATAGCATGGAACAATTGGAAACAAAAGAGAACCCAACAAAATCTCCAAGCTTATAAAACATTATGCAATAGAGTAACCAAAACCATCAACAAATGTAAACAATTAATCTCCAGCTTCAATACAAATACAACCCCAAAATAGTTTGGCACTCTATAACTACCCTTCTCAACCCAGGCTCGAACAAAGAACACTGCCCCTCACCTAGTGACCCCCAGCAAAAATTCCTGAAGAATTTAACAAACATTTCATAAACTCCATAGCAGACCTACTCACCTCTACAAACTCAGGTACCTCACAACTAAACCTACACACCCAACAACAATTACTTAACAAACCTCACAAAGGATCAATCCCATGACCATACCACTAGCCAACAAAATAGCTTCAACAATACATTCACTTTCATACCATACCCACCTCTCAAAGAACTACTACTGAAGCTCAAACCCTGTTCCACATCAGCAGACAATCTCCCACCCCAATACCTAAAACTTGCCACAAACTCAATTGCATATCCAGTCATCATCCTAATAAATAGCTCAGTCTCTGAATCTACAGTCCCTACAATATGGAAACTATCTCACATAACACCAATTCATGAAGGATGACAATCTACAGAAATCTCTAATTTCTGCCCAATATCAATACTATCCCCTCTATACAAAATCGTGGAAAGGTGTATTCACCAACAGATCATGAAATATCTACTCCAAAACAACCAGCTCTCTCAAACTCAACATGACTCCAGGCCAAATCACAGCACATCCACAACAGTACTATATTTTACAAACACCATTAGCAAAGCCAGAGACACCTAGTAGCAGCGATATTGTTAGACTTCTCAAAAGCATTCAATACTGTTCCACACACTTTATGACTTAACAGAATATCCAACCTAGGTTGTTCCTCCTCCACACTCCAGTGGTTCCAATGTTACCTCCATGATAAGAAACAAGCAGTTAAATGGTCAAACTAACTCTCCTTCCTACCAAATCTCATACAAGTACCCTAATGCTCTGTCTTAGGACCCTTACTATTTAACATATTCACAAATAACTACTACACTTTCTCTTCCCCAGGAACATTAATACAGTATGCAGATGACTCAGATTTAATCAGCACCTCTCGTAACCTCCCAGAACTGCTAATCAAAACCCAAAAAATCTTTCTCAGCAATTGAATCATGGCTTACAGAGTTCCAACTCTCTAAATCCCCCAAAAAAAGAAACATGATATTGCACCCCAAAAAGACCACCCTCAACCAGGCCAACTAAATATTTATGCAGCCGACAATAGCATCTTAGACATGATTCAAGAAACTAAACTACTTGTTGTTATAATTGATGATAAACTCAACTTTGACCCTCATATTCAACAAAATATTAAAAAAACGATAACAAACTAGGAACACTCTACAGAAACAGACAATTCCGTGCCACTACAACCAAACTACCCTGGCTAAAACCTTCCTTTTCCCAACACTTATCTACAGTTCCTGTATACTAACCGATCTGCAGAACTCCACCAAAACTAAATTAGAGCAATGCTACAACAAAGTTGCAAAGTTTGCAACCAACTACAACTACCATACACATCAATGTACATCACTCAAAGAATTAAACTGATTAGAATTAACAGAACACCTTTCATATACACACCTAATTACAGCATGCAACCCATTTTATAGGCCCACTGCTTGTCCAACTCTAGAAGACCTAATACAACTTTACAAACCAAACAGACCCCTCAGATCTTTAGATAAAAACCTCCTTGAAATCTACAAACCTTCTTGAAACCAAGGAATATCTCTATACTCACACTCTATTGCTAAATCTTGGAACACCCTCCCTCCCGACATTAGGTTAACTCTTAGCCTACCTCTCTTTAAAGCCTTCCTAAAAGAACACCTAAATAAATCATGGCTATGCACATGCATAACCCCAGGCTAATACATAATCTGCCCTCCTATGAAAATGAGTAAGAGAATATGAAAGGAAATATGTAGGATGTTGTGAGTGACAACAGCAGAGGTAGAAAGGGTAGAGATGGAGATCACAGAGAATGTCATTAGTAGAAAGAGAAATATGAGAAATATCACATTTACTGTGATTTTAAATAGAAGACATAGAGCGAAGGCAAGAACACTAGATTTGTACAATCAATAGAGGCAGCAGGAGGATAACATCTGACCCACAGAAAATCAGATATTGCAGGATATGTTGTCTGGTAGGTCAGTGACAGGTCTACATCAGTTCATCCAATGGCTATTCAGCGAATAACCATTTATTGAATGCCTATTTAAAGAAGCTTCTCTTCACTGAATGGCAAATTTTCACTAGGGCAAATCAGCAGTTGGCCCCATTCTGGAATTTGCCTGTAGTACAATCTTGGAGTTGGAATATGTATATATATATATATATATATATATATATATATATATATATATATGGGTCTACTTCAGAATGTCGACTGTTCAGAATGCCGATTTTCATATGGCCAACACCATATGATTGACATTCCGAAAGACTGACATCCTGAAATAGCACCACTTACCTACCTGTAAACACAGTAAAACTGTGCTATGCAGGGTGACAAGCCCCCATGCACCCCCCCCACACCCTTTGATACTTAAATATTTTCACTCCGGGATCGCACTACAGTGCAGGAAAGAGGAATCTCCCTGTCCTGCACTGTAGTGGGATCTCCGCTATCATTTGTCAGCCTTTCAAATGTTCGCTCATATAAGTTTTGAAAATTTGAAAGTTCGAACAAATGAGGGTCTCCCATATATATAAGAAGACCTACACCGGAAGATCAACAACGAAGATGACCAACAGTTGAGAATCCCGATGCTGAGAACACCGACATGTCAAACGAACACTAGTGGGTAAGTATGCGGTAGTGACAGACATCAGGGTTAGGGTATGGGTAAGGTAAGTGTGTGATAGCGACAGTCTGTAGGGTTAGGGGCGGGTTAAGTGAGTTAGGGTTAGTGCGCAGGTCAGGTGAGTGTGCGATAGTGACAGACATTAGGGATAGGGGTGGGTTAAGTGTGTTATGGTTAGGGCGCAGGTTAGGTGAGTGTGTGATAGTGACGGACCTTAGGGTTAGGGTTTTGATTAAGGTTAGTGCATAGATAGTTGTGTATGTAAGGTTCGGTGTAGGTTTGTAAGGTTTTTGGTGTGCTTGTGTTGTGTGTGTGCTTTTTGGAGAGGGGATTTGTTTTATTTGTTGACTGTCGGGATTGTGGTTTGTCGGGTATGTGACGTTTCGTGTTTCTGAACTTTCGGTTTTGTGGTGTCGGTGATTTCGTTGTCGGTGTTTTAGCACATCGGTGTTGTCAGGTAGACCCGTATATATTGAATTCTACAACTGCGCTATCTTCCCTGTAACAACGTTGAACACAGAGGGAATGCAGTGCAGTCTCTGAATAACAGGCTTTTATTGTAAAATTAATCCAGACAGTAAAAAAACACTTGTTTAACTGAGTGAGCATAAAGAGTTAAGCGCTTTCACCTACTGAATGTAGGCTTCCTCAGAACTGTGCTCTTACATTTGCCAAGTGTTTAAATAACTTATTTGGCACCATTTTCTGCAAGCTGGCCTTAAAGTTATATTGCTGTACATATTCTGTATAAAATAAATTATGATTAGTGAATACTAGATGCAAGAATTAAACGAAGGGTTAATATTGTTGTCATAAGAAATGATCATATATAAATTAATATTTTTCAATCTAGTATATATATATAAACTTTGTGATTTTGCACTTGTATTTTTAAACATAATTTATTTTATACAGAATATGTACAGTATTCAGTTGGATGTATTTTACAATGAAGATTGTGATTTTTTCTGTTTTTTAACTTTATAAATGAGCAATACATTTTTAAATGAGCAATATGTCTGGATTAATTTTACAATAAAAGCCTGTTATTCAGAGACTGCACTGCGTTCTCTCTGTATTCAACGTTGTTACAGGGAAGATAGACCCAATGTCTTGAATTATTTTATTTATTTCATTAATTGATATGATGCTTGCTTTACGTAGTTTCAATCAGAGTGATTGGTGATTGGCTGTTAGTGACTGGTTTGAATATTTAAACAGTCACTTTACAGCCACAAACTGTTTGTCTGATGAAGCGGTGTGTATACGCCGTGAAAGCGCTTACTGTAATAAAGGATTTTTTTACTTCAATTTCTGAACCGAATGGTTTATCTGCTCTGATTTGGATTACATCTTTTTGACTAGCTGTTTGTTGCAGAATATCGTTTTACTTTGGGAACCATTACATTGACTTTGCCACAGTGTTTCTCTTTCGCCTACATTGAAGGTATTGGAATTTTATCGTCGCATTGACTGTTGCTGCTATTTTTCAATTTTTCCTTACCGGTAACAACTGGGCGTTTTACTTATCTCATCAATTGACATTTTGTATTTCGTTCTAAGACGAAGGCTGTTTTTTGAACTCTTGTCTTATATTTGACTGAAAACGCTAGTTCATATGCTTTAGATCTGCTCCTTCAGGGTATAATTGGCTTCTGTGTATTTGTTTGGCATTTTGGGTGGATTCTTTCCATATATATATATATATATATATATATATATATATATATATATATATATATATATATATATATATACATATGGTGAAGCGTCTTGGATAGACGTGGAAGCGCTTACACCTTTTGAATAAAGTTTTAGCGTACTCATGCAGACTGTGTTGTACCTCAGTGTTTGATTATTGGATAGGGGACACACTGGGGGGGGGGGGGTTAGCACCCTCACCCACCCCAGTAGTTTTTTTTTTTTTTTTTTTTAATGTTAGCTTGGTTGGGCAACTACTGATTAGCCCTAGTGAAAATTTACCATTCGATGAAGAGAGGCTTCAATAAATAGGTGATCTGCTGAACAGCCAATCAACAAATGGACATAGATCCGTCTGTGACTGGTATAAATGAGGGATACATTTTTGATTTTATCTCAAGATGTAGCCTCCCTGAAGTCAAAGAAGATTTTAGGAATATGCACAAGAAGCCCATAACATTGCAAGGGACTAGAATGGTGATAGGCACTTCAAAGGCAGGCAAGGCAAGAGGTCCAGAAGGTATAAACCAGGATTTGCTTAAAGTCCTTAAACAAAAGGTTGGTGAGCTACTGCTTAAATTATACACCAAGGCAGAATGGAGAAACAAATGGCCTTATTCTACCTCCATAGCAATAATTATTTTGCAGTCACTGCTAGGCAGTAACCAATGTGTCTCAGTTCCTACAGACCTATATCACTTCTGAATATGAAATATAGAATCTTTGCTAATGTCTTGGCCCATAACTTGAAGAGGGAGAAGTCTGATCAAGATAGACAGTCATGGTTTATAAAAGCGTGTATGGTGGTCCCAGACCTGGTAAGACTCTGGATGAATCTGCAAAAAGGGTGGGGGGATCTATGGTGGAGTTTCTTTTAGATTTCAAAATAGCATTTGAATCTGTTGAATGGTCATTTTTATGGGAGGCTTTAAAAGGGTTTAATTTTTTGGAAATATGCCACAATGGACTGGAGAAAGGAAATTATGTCTTATGTCCATAGACTACTTCAGCAAACAAAAGTGGGTAATGGATATGCGGAGGTAGAACAGTTTTAGACAAACCTCCAAACTCTGGACCCTACCCAGTTCGGGTTTGTGAAAGGCAGATCATGCCTCCTCAACCAGATTGACTTCTTTGGGGAAGTCACCAAAGCCGTAGATGAGGGTAAGGTAGTTCACACCGCCTATATTGACCTTGCCAAGGCTTTTGACACCATCCCCCATTCTGGAATTATAGCTAAACACACTAAACTAGGTATAAATCCCTACATCACAAGATGGGTTGCCAACTGGCTCACTGACGGAACCCACACTGTAAAAGTTGCTGACTCCAAATCTAACTTCAAACCAGTGACAAGTGGAGTACCACAGGGCTCAGTCCTGGGACCTCTCCTGTTTGGTATCTACTTCTCTGAAGTACAGGCTAACACAGAAGGCCTTTGGCTAATGAAGTTCACAGGTGACTGCAAACTAGGAGCAATAGTCAAGTCCCCAAATGATGTGGACATCCTACAGAAGGGCCTCACTGAGACAGATGCCTGGTGTCAGAGCCATGGCCTCAAGCTCAATGCCAAAAAGTGCATTGTCATCCCCTTTGGTAAAAATCTCTGTACCCATGAGCTATCCCATAGGCGGCAGTCTACTTAATGCCGAATGTGTGATGAGACCTTGGGACCCAGGTGAACAGTAGTCTCTCCTTTGATAATCACAGCACCACAGTAGTCAGGAAATCCTTCTACATGGCACACCTCATCACAAAAGGGTTCTCATCCAGGAAAAAAGAGGTCAATGTTCCCCTCTACTCGACACTGATTAGATCCATTATAGAGTACAATGCCCCTTTTAGAATGTACCTCACAAGACATCTGCAGCAACTGGAAAGGCCACAGAAGTACCTCACAAAGAGGATTACTGGCCTCAAACATATACCCTACACTGACCATCTCAAAACACTCCAGCTTTACCCCGTAGCATATCGCCATCTCCGAAGTGATCTCTGCCTAACATATAAAGCTATGTCAAATCCAGAGCTGTTGGACATGCTACACCTAAATAAATCCCAATCTCTCTGAGCTGCATACTCTAGGGACTTAAACCTTGACACCACAATAAACAGGACATGCTGTAGGGAAAGATTCCTGTCCCAGAGACTTCCCATACTCTAGAACAAGCTACCCATCTATGTCAAGCAAAGTTCCTCATTAGCACTCTTCAAGAAAAATCTTGATGATTAGATCGGAAATAGGTAATACACCTTGGGGATCATTTCTGTGTCTCAGCTCGACAGTGGCACAGGAAAATAGCTTTCTTGGGTGACGTAAGCCAGCGGACCTTGTTGGCAAGGCTTACTTAGGCCCTTGAGCGGATAACCTAGTACCTACCTATGAACCTAAGAAGTTTAGTTTAATATGTCAGAATATCTTTATTCTAATGTTTTTTGCTAACAGTGTTGGAAAGGAATAATAAGAAATGGGCTGGGGATAGGGGGGTATATCGGCTTCTTCAACATGTTCTGCTTCAAATTGATTTTTAGAATGTTTGTTTAATCATTTGTTGTATTCTTTAATGTTGTTTGTCACTGATAAATGTTCTTCTAATAATGTTAGTTGGAACTGACAAAAAAAAAAATCAAAGAGAGAAAACCATGGTGTGCAAATGTATTACCGCTATGATACAAGCTCAGAGAGGAGAAAACTATAAGGCAGATACGAACATCAGTTTGCTGATGGTAGAAATCAAAGAAACAGATATTACAAAAAATGAAAGAGGATAAATAAAATAAAATAAAATAAATGATTGGGGACTAGTAAAATTGAATTTGAAATAGTGGATAATGTACTGGATTCACGAATGCCTGCTCATCACCCTAAACTTGTGTGTGAGACAAGCAGCAATGACCCAGTTCAGGAAAAGGGTTAGTAGCAGAATATGTTAATGACCAAATAGTCAGTCATGCTTTATACTACTCAACAAAAAAATAAGGAAAGCCATTCAGAAACACATCACACTCACTTTAACTGGTAAATCCAACACATGCTGAAATACAGCCACAGGAAATCTTTCAAAAAATGTTGGGAGTTGCTGCAGCCATAACAGACCTGTATCTGCAGCAGGTTCTCACACAGGCTGATGCTGTTACTGCTGGTGCCAGGCATACCCCTTTTAGGAGTAAGGTTTTTAGACCACATTTGAACTGCCATAGACTATATGACATCGAAATAGTAAAGCTCTGCATGGTGGACAGGGACACTACACAGGAAATGGTGGACATCTGCTATCCCCATTTGAGGTACCATGGATAACACACAGAACCCACCCCAGTGCATACTAAGCTATCTATAACTTTATACATTTTAGCTACAGGGACTTTTCAGAAACCTACAGGAGCCAACGTGGGGGATTCAAAGGCTTCTAACTCAGGAATTCTATACCAGTTCCTCAGATCAATGCTTTACCACATGGGAGGCATATCAGGCATCCATGTACTCCAGAGGAAAGTGCCACCACCATGCAAAATTTGTATACCATAGCCTACGTCTCTGAGGTGCTAGGCACTATAGACTGTACCCTCAAAGAATTAAACCTGGTGAACTGGGAAGAAGGCATGTAAACAGAAAACTGCAACACTATCTACTGTCAGGTGGTCTGTAAAGCAAAGGGTATTGTCTGTAATGCTTGTGCAGACCACCCACATAACTTCTGTAATCCCACATATAACACAGCTTTTATCTGTACCCAAGGTTTTCAAGGGATGACTTCCTATAGGCACATCAAGTGTGGGATGCAAGATATGCACTAAAACCTTGGCTTGTGAATCCTATGAAAAACTCACACAACCCCACTGAGCAAGGTTACAACACTGCACATGCCCAGACTAGATATATCATAGAGCTTGTATTTGGCCTGCTCATATCATGGTTGACTGTCTGGATACATCTGGAGGTGCCTTGCAATATGACCCCACCACCTCTGTCAAAATACTAAATGTGTGTATCATTTTATATAATATCTTACTTAGAAAATAGTTGCAACATGGTGCACCAGGACAAAGGCCACAGTTTCAAGCACCATTGTCAGGGTCAGCTGAGGGTCAGATGACTAAACAGCAGTGGGAGATGATCATAGCAAATGGCTGCATGCACAATATTCTATGCTGCTGGCTTAAAGGCAGTGAATTGTACATACACCCACCACTTTATTAAATTAAGAGCAAAGCAGATGCAAACAGCAACATCGATGTATACAACCAAACCAAGCTTTGCTTACTTATGCAATGACTAGCTTCTATTTGCATTAACAATATGTAACCCCCAGGCTAGGATGTTATAAGCAGCAGTAGCAAAGGTGAGTGATGAACCTTTAATGAAGAGATATATAGTACATAAAGAGACATAAGCATTAATTAGAAATAAATGATATCTATACATGATTGTCATATGAGTGAGTTATACAGTATATCCAGCAAATTCAGATACCAGCAGACAAATTACAATGCAGCACACTTATTACTTTCCTGTGCATTTTGTTGCAACCCTCTGTGTCAGGCATAATCAGACCATGTCAAACAACTCCACAGGGGATAGTCCCATGTAAGCATCATCTATACAGGTATATGATCAAGATATGTTTACAACCATAGGTGTACAGAACATCAGCAAATACATTCAGATACAAATGTCAAATTGCAGTCCTACTGTATTAAGAAATATTTTTTTTTGTCTAACCCATGCATTCCCTATTCATTTTGTGCATCATATATAGGCAACCAAAGTCAGACTCCCCAGCAGGGGTCATGGCTGTCTCAGCATCATCTGCCCAAGGTGACTGAGCAAGCTGTCCTACACAACTACTACTACGGCTTCTACTACAACTACTACTATTACTAATTCTGTTACTACTGTTGTTACTATTTATTTATTTAATTTTACATTTGATTACTGGGAAAGTCTGACTGGACAACAAGTCCTTTTTCAGCAGAGACCTGGGAAGAAAAGCTCCACATATAACACAGAATGATACATACAATAATATTTACAGATTATATGCATGTGCGTGTGTCTGTGTGAGGTGTACACATATCTGTGTGCATGTGCGTATGTGTGTGTGTGTGTGTGTGTGTGTGTGTGTGTGTGTGTGTGTGTGTTAAGTGCCATGGTCAGTGTGATGTGTACTGTATGTGGATCTGCAGAGACTCAGCCACAGCATTTGTGCCAGCACTACACCCTGGAATCCTGAACAATCAAGGATCAAGTTCATCATGGATACTCCTGAGTATGTGAACCACCTTTGCCAGTTGTTGGACTGCTACTTCCATGACCCTGGCTACAAGTCAGAGTGCTACATGAATGTGAACGATGTCTGCTGGACAAGCTGTCATCAAAACTACATTCACAGACATCTGCATGACCATGTCTGGGTGTGGACATGTTTACCAACAATGTGGCAGTGGAAGTACTACCACTGCAGGAGTGGAATCTGGCCATCCACCAGTACATTGGCTATCTGACAATGTACCATCAGAATGGCCGCACAGATGCTGTCCCTCCACAGCAGATGATCCGGAACAGACAATGCATGGTCCAGTACGTCACATATTCTGTCTAAGGAGTCACACATGCACACACACACACACACACACACACACACACACACACACACACACACACACACACACACACACACACACATTTCTTACAGTCTTATACATTAGAATGTATGATATTAGGTAGTATGATTATCTCTTCTGAGGCCCTGGTGGAACTTGCCTCTGCCTCCACAATGGCCTTGCACATACTGTATATTTGGTGGCAGATACTGACACACCAACATCAGGGGGAAGGGAGTAAGCATGCCTTCTCTGAGCAGCTCTACTGACACCACTGTTTGGTACTTCCCCATCCCAAAGACTAGGGGAAGATTCCACCACCTCTGCAGCTGGGGTAATCACACTACCCTGGTCCGCTATTTCCCTATCAACCTGTCCTCTCTCAGATGGGTCTGTGCCATGGGTATAATGACTGTGACTGTGTCCACACTTTGGGGAGAAAATGTGTAAGCCATAAACTCTGTGTCAGACTGACCATGTGCAACCCAGGACTGTGCCTGTTCATCACCTATATCATTGTCAGTGGCTACCATTCCTCCAAAATCAGGCAAAAGGAGGACCACAGTGCTGCTGACAGATAATGTTTCACCAGTGAATGCACCAAGAAGAAATGAATGATAAAAGAAATGTCAACCTAAAGTAAACTGTTGGTGGTCTGGTAGCAACCCATGCCCGGTGACTCTTCTCTCCAGTTTTACAGCCTTTGTTATATCAGTAGCCTATATCCAGTCATCCTTCACTTCTGTATCACAGCCTTTTTTACTCATATCACTGGCCCTATGTTGGACCATTTGTTAGTCAGGGTATTAGCCATCCACAACATTGACGTTATCAAACATCTGCTGCCAGACATTGTCACAGAAGGTCTTACTGGCAGAACATGTGTCCTAAAGAGATGGAGAGTCTGTATTCTAACCCCATTCTCAGCATCTGAGAAGAGAGACTTCCATGTGGATGCCCCCTTAGTTTTGGATTTTGAAGCCACATTTACATTGTGATAAAATAAAAACATTATAATAGACAAACACAACACATGGGGGGGGTACAGTGCAGTCTCGTATACTTATGGAATAACATATATTAATATGCAGTCATTGACTATCATCATAAAAAACAGTCAAAACAGCAATGCAAGCTCTGTAATATCTCATATACTTTAACACACTCAAGGGATTAAAGTTGTAAACTGCAGAAGGCAACAAACTATAGTAAATACAAGAATATATACAACAATAAGCTGCTAAAAATAACATAAGCAGAGAAACCATGATTAATGTAGCAAAAACCTAAACAACTCATACGTGTCAGACACATTTCAGAATTTCTAAGGATGTTACAGTAATATTAAAAGCAACTGTTCACATATGAATGTGTGTTGCCTGGCCACCTTGAAATACAAGTGAGATAACTGCAGCAGATAGGTTATTTCAGAAACGTTGCCAAGTTACTTAGCAAGCATTGCAAATAATGTTTCAACATGTACTATGAAGCAACAGTTGCATGGAAGGTTACATTTCTTGAAAGATTTCAGACAATATCATTTGTACTGCTAATCAAAAGGGTCATCAGCAAATTGTTTGGCAACACTTGGGAAAACAAGCAGCCTTCCCTTGCAAGATGGAAATTCCATAACCTCAAATTCTGATCATGGAATATGTTAATTAGGCCTCAGCTCACAATTTCAGAATCACTCAATTTGTTTGATGTGCTGTGCAGGTAAACAAGGTGTCAGTTCCTACACAATAACATGCACACAGCTAGTTACAAGCGCAGGTATTAAGAGTTTTGAGTAGGTAATGTCTTGCAAAAAGTGTACCTCATTAGCAGTAGTGGTCATTCAATGATTTGTTTAGCATCTGTGCTATTGAGAAGTACACTTAGAGAGAGTGTACCAGAGAAAAAGACTTTCAAAAATGCTTTAAATTAAACTTACTGAGCTAGGAGTGAACTTTGATAAATATTTTTTTTAATATTTTGCAAGAAGATTTGGTGCCTGGTCACATACATTGCTAAATCAGTGCCTGAAACCTAAAGTGTACATACAACCAAAAAAGAGAGGAATATACTTATGGTAAACTTTAACATGTTCCTTGCACAAAGCTGATACAAAAAGTAATATTCAATAACTGCTATCAGAAACTCACCTTGCCGACAATTTTGGAACCTTACATCCTGTATTATCCTCAGTTCTTCAGTCAGATAGTATGGGTATACTGCAGAAAAAAATGCAAATATTAGAAGTTTATGCTAAGCACAGGTACTTGCCATTCTCATGTGTTGCTTAAATGTTCAGATAGCACAACATTTTCATCATGTCACTATGTCATTGTAATGCCATAGGGTCAGTGTTCAATTCTTGGGAAGGTGGTGTCTACCCAAAAGCATGGATCCTAAGTTTATGTGTCACTTGTATAAGCCTTCATAGTTGAGAAATGATTATGTTAATTTATGAATAGCACATTGTTTTTTAATTCATCCTGTGTGTAATGGTTGAAATTGCTCACAGGTGCCAGTCATTGATACGCTTTACTGAATGACAATTCCCATCCTATTGCAAAAACTCTAAATTTAAATTTGCATGCATAAAAACATAGCCATTAGACAAAATAATTAGACTGGTGGTGAGCCTTACTTAGCACTTTGGACATTACTAAATACAGAAAATTACAAATGCATTGTAACTTCCTGAATGGCACCATGTGTTAATAAAGCATGTTCTGAATAAAAGTACAGGCAGTGTTGGGTTTGAATCTGCATTAAATATGCATTAAAACAAAAAACAACGCAAAGCAGAAAACTAGATAAATACAGACCCCAATTTTGTTATTAGCACTTCTGCTTAAACATTGCCAAACTTCTTCAGATCTAACTCAAAACTGCATGCATCCACTTTTAAAACTTTTCCTCATCACATGACTCACCAGTCCCCACTAGAGTCACTAGATCTTAAAGATACCATGACCAAATACTCCATTAAAAACAAAAAAAAACTACCATGAAGCTTCTTTTTAAATAGCCAAATACATTACAAAAGTAGTACAACAAAAGAGCTTTTCTAAGTTGTCTTAAGCTTTTATAATAAAGTAATAATTTAATTGCTGGAAATGATCATAACATGACATGCATTGAATGAATGACAGGCACCTTCTTTTCAAATATCTGAGAATATCTGCACAGAATGCAAAACTGAAGGCACATGGAATTAAACTAAGCACAGATAAGACAGTGGTAATGGCAGGAAATTGAGAATGGCGATAGAAGGGAATATAGTGGAACAGGTAAATAGCTTCAAGTATCTGGGAAGGGTGACTGAGGAGAAGAGAAGTCTGAATGAAGAGGTCAAAGCTAGAATGAGAGGGGCTGCAGCCAACTGGCATAGAATCTCAGGTGTAGTGTATGACAGACGAATGCCAAAAAAGCTGAAAATAATGTGTACAAAACAGTGGTGTGACCAGTACTACTACATAGTACAGAACCTAGGCAGTAAAAGTAGAGCAGATGAGAAAGCTAGAGATGATGGAAATGAATTGCCTGAGAAGGGTGGTTGGATGCACACTGTGGGACAGATGAAGAAATGAGGATATAAGAGCAGAATCCAAATATGCTCCAATTGGAGAAAATATCAAAGAGAACAGATTATGGTGGTTTGGACACATGCAGAAAAGCAGAAGACAATCTGATGAAGAAGATTTAGGAGAGACAGGAACAAGGTAAGAAGAAATGAGGATATCCAGCAAAGAGTGGCTGGATTGTGTGAAAGATCTGTCAAAGAAAGCAAGAGTGTGGTATTGAATCGAGAGAGATGGAGACAGTTAACAGGAAATCCTAACCCCTTGTAGAAAATGTGAAAAAGGGACTGCTGCTGCTGCTGATGATGATGATGATGATCTACAGAGATACTTCTATACAATCTCAAGGGCTAGAAAACTATACCTCAGAGTATCTGAGCAATGTTGGAGGTGTAATCAAAATAAACATGACATTTGAGAACATATTTTTGAGGATGTATGGGGCTACAATAATACGATGGGATTGATTAACCTGGTAGAGGGGTTACTAAGGAAAAACAAGCACTTAACCCTAGAGCTAGTCCTATTACATTATTTAAAGGAAAACATCCACAGACATGGAATTAACCTATGGGTACTCTTGATAGTAAAACAAAGAAAGAAGTTACTAGACTGTGGAAAAATAGAGACGACCATAAGATATCAACAGCAATAGAAATCGTGACTCATATAAAATACATGATGTTATACAATAAGAGCCAAGAAACAAGGAGACTGTCAATTAAAAAAATGGGGTAACTGGAAAAGAGTTATTGAGGACTGAATTACATTAATACAAGGATGAATATGAGAAAAATACAGTAAGTAAAAAATAAAAAAACAAAATCTTAAAAGTGGAAGAGGAGTGGAATGTTTTGATAGTGTCAAAGTAGGCCTGGCTTTAGCCCAAGATGTGTTTAGTAGTAAATAATTCTTAATGTTAACTAGATGTGGGAGATTAATTAGAAATTCAGATGAAACGTAAAAGGACATGGCTGTGAAATGGAAATGTCATAATTAGTAGGACATGAGTGCATACAAAATGAAAAATTAGAGCATATATTGTATGAGGACTGCACTAAATTAACAAAGATGTAAATGAAGGGAAGTAAAAGCAATAAATTCATTTGATCTATAAAAAAAAAGAAGCAGGTTACAATTGAGTTTCGTGTCTAGGTGGTAAAGAGCACAGAGGAAGGGCTAATAACCTGAAGATAATCTTTGGAAATGTGGTCAGAAAGGAGTGGATCAGTTATCTCAAATATGACAGAAGTGTAAACAGGTTCAGAGGTATTATGTCAGTGTCCTGGCAATAAAAAGCAAGATACATGGGAAGAAGGGTGACAAACATTGGCCTTATGTTATTGTATAGAAAGAGAGAGATAGAAGTGGAAGACAAAGCAGAGGAGAAAGACCAAAATTTCATTTTAAGGAACAGATATTAACAGGAGGATAGTACAGAGTTGGAAAATATTGGGGAGGAGCTCTGAGAACAAAAGGAAGCATCAAATTTGGCTGTAAAGGTATAGTTAGGACGTGGGAAAGTAAGCAAGTTAAGTAATATTGCAAAACAATGCAGAGTAGAAGAAAAAAAAGAGGGAAGAATTGAATGTTTTAGGTGAAAATTTAGTTCTAGTATTAAATTAAAAGTTACAGTGAATAGAGTGATAATGATTGTAGGAAAATGTATTGTTTGAAGTGATCAAAGGAAGTGCAGGCAGTTTTAGTGGTAATAAAGGTGGATTGATATAGATTATGTGAGATTATTTTGACAAAGATTTCTCATTGCCTTGTGATGAACATAATAGATTCTGGACTGATAAAAAATGCATTTTGTAATTGTGATACACTAATCATGTTAAACATGTTTTAAAAAGCATAACGATAACTATTACTTAAATAGGAATAAGTAACATCATCTTCCTTAGGATTAGATCCAGGAGATAATTTCACCCAGTCAGAACTTCCCAGATCTCTGTCACTCCCCACACATTATGAAGTCCTACAGTGAGATCACAGAATAAGCAGGTATAAAACATCCTGCTGAGGATTTGAAGACTGCATCTCTGATTCTTGGCAAAGTAAGACTGAAACCATGAGTATGGCAGTATAGTGCTGTTGTACCTCAGAGAATTATCCTTCTTCCAAGAAATGGCAATCTTGGAGTTAGTAAACGTAACTAGGAGGCCTATTGGAGGTGTAGCACACATGCTAGAGGTACAAGGGAACCCTCTGCAGAAACGCTTTAATTCCTTTACAGTGAGCTATGAGATTCACAGTATTTTGACAACTTCAGTTATGCTTTACAGTTGTAGAACTTGCAAATACAGATCTCGCATATCAGATACCGAGGCAAGTAACACTTTTTATAGTTTCTCTCCCTCCTGTTCCCAGAAAGCAGAACACGCAATATGTCCCTTTGCTGTATACTCATAAGCAAATGTCAGAGTATCCCACATTGTGATTGACAGCTATATAGCAGTAAAAGTATATTCCAAAATAAAAAGTCCAGCTGCAGAACTGTCATTTTGGGAATTGACAGTGTCCCCATATGTACCTTCACAACTTCCATCTGAGAAGTTTAGTTTCTAATCTCAAGCAGTTTATAGAAGTGCATCTGACTTAATATAAATGGCTCTTTTCTACTTTCTATTCTAGCTTAGAATCCCTCTGTACCAGTGATATAATCTTCCATGTATCCAAAGCAAGTTTCCATTTTAGAGGTATAAGTTGCCTATATCCATCCAACCTGGGCTTTCATCATGCAGGTAGTGAACTCACGAGATGTTTCCATGTAGCCATATTGTGCCAAGTCTATCCAATCTATGTGACTGGCCTTGCCACCAGGAGTTCGTTCACAGATCTCTTTCTCTTGCATTGGCTACAGTGGTGGTTACAGTTGACCTAGCCAGGGCAGAGTCAATTTAGATTCAATATGAACTGTCATGGAGATTTCTATTTCAGATTGCCCCTTTTTATTAAAAGAAATAATATCAAATGAAGGTCTTAACGATAGTTTTATAGAATTTACATGTGCAAGTGTATGTAACAATAAAAGTTTAGCAGTAGGGGTTAGCCCATTTGTATTTTTATTTTCAGTAATGTGCATTCTTTTCTTCCTGTTTTTTTTTTTTTTTTTTTTTCCAGGTGATATATATTTTGCTGGTAGTGAAAAAAAAAAACTATTTGCCATCCATAGATGGTTCCCCTTCAAAACATCTAAAACTCATTACACCTAAAATCAAAACATCAGGACCATAACATCTAAAATCCATAACATCTAAAACCCATAACATTGAATTTCATAATATCTAAAATGTATAATACGTAATATTATATCATCAAATGCGTAAATGTTATGGTTTAATCTGTTAATCTTGAGGTATCACTATGAAATGTTGTAGTTTTTATTTATATAGTAATTATTATATAGTGCAGGAATTTATTCTATATATATAAAATTTATTTTGTCACTCTGTGTTTTTTAGGCCATACAGGTAAGTGATATAGACATTATGTGTACATTCTTTATGGTGATCATGATACAGTGGGGTTAGGAAATTAACTTTTTCCCACTGCAGTGTGATCTCGGAGTTGATATATTTAATTTATGGGGGGAGTGGGGGGCAGAGCCCCCAATATGGAGGGGTGCAGGGCGTAGGAAAAAGTGCATTTGTTAGTTTGGTGTCATTATATGTGGAGGGGGTGTTATTTTCATTTGATCTGTAGTGTTCGATGTTGTGATGCACATTTTAGATGTTATGAAATTCGATGTTATGGGTTTTGGGTTTTAGATGTTATGGTTTCGATGTTATAATTTTAGATGTTATGGGTTTAGATGTTTTGAATGGCAACCCCATAGATATACCAAAATAAAATTGTTCCTTGCTCAGTGCTAAATTCTCCATTCATTTTCATTATTGTGTTAGAGTCTACTATTTGGACAGATGTTATATTTAAACAGAAGTCAGTTTACATTTTATAAGAGAAATAATGATGAACTTTTGTACTATTCCATGCAGATATTCTGGATGAGCTCTGAAACACGCTATCAGCTGGAGAAACAAAGCATAAATAATGGCTTTAACATTCAACAAGAAATGATGAAACAGTCAGAAATGTATATTTTGAACTGTTAACTTCCATAATAAAGTTTTAATTTTTTTAAATTTTTAATAACCACTGCCTTACTCTCCTTTACTAACACTATCCTTCAGCATAAAAACAATGGCTATCTCACCTCTGCTACTTTCCTAGACCTATCTAAAGCATTTGACATGGTCCCACACAAACAACACATCTCTGTCCTCAATAACCTATCCTTCTCTTAATCAGTCACCAACTGGTTTCAGAGTTACCTCTCTGACCGCCAGCAATCCATTTTATGGCAGAATGGCATATCTCCCCAACTACCTGTCTCTATAAGAGTTCCCCAAGGATCCATCCTTGGACCCCTACTCTTCTCTATTTTCACCAATAATCTAGCCTCTGCCACCAGACATGGCACACTCATACAATACGCAGATGACTCAACCATCATCTGCTCAACCCAGTCCGACCCAAACTGCAAAAAGTCACACAGGAAGCCTTTTCCTCTGTTGAAACTTGGTTATCCGATGCCCAATTAATACTCAACCCAAACAAAACTAAACTACTCATCTTCCAACCCACCAAACATACTCAAAACAACTCTCACTTTAACATCACAGCAAAAGACAACACCACTATACACCCAACATAACACACCAAACTGCTAGGAGTGGAAATAGACAATAAACTAAAATTTGACATTCACATAACCATGACCATAAAAAAGTCCACAAAAAAATAGTAGCGTTATACAAAAATAACCAACTTCTCACCAAAGCAGCAAAGATTTAAGTAGCAAATTCCCACCTTATCTCCACCCTACTGTATGCCTCTCCAATATATACCAACCTAAGGCAATGCGATCTAAACAAGCTAGAGACCTGCTGCAATAAAATCGCCAAATTCGCCACAGGGGCATCATACCATAGTCACCACTGTCCCTCACTTGCTGAACTGGGCTAGCTTGAACTCCCTCACCTCCTTCAATGGTATCAACTCACACTTGACCACAAGCTAGTAAACCATCCACTAAAAGTCCCATTCTTCCAGAATCTACTCCAACCCTATCATACCACCAAACCACTAAGCTCCAGCAAAAAAAATCACTTACAGGTCACTAAAGCCAATAACTCTGCTGGAGAAGCACTATTCTCTTGTGCCATAGCCAAATTATGGAACTCCCTCCCACCCACAATTACCTCCGTACCATCATGCACCCACTTCAAAACTTTACTAAAAGCGCATCTAAAAACATGCTGGCTATGCCCTTGTAACTCCCCCTCTAAATATCATCCACCCCATCCACCCACTACCTTTCTTTCCACCCCACTAACTACCTTGATTATGGCAAGCTCAGATGCTCATAAGCCTAACTGCTTATTATACAGCAAGAACGTCTTACTGTAACAATTGTTAATGACAGTTATGTACTTTACAGATGATAAAGATTCTAGTTGTCTACTGATGTACTATGCTCTTCATCTGCAACTATGTTTATAATTATTAATTGCTATGTTGATCAAAGTGTTAATTGCTATGTAAATCCAATGTAACTACTGTCTGTATATTTTAACTGTGGAGCTTTTCTTCCTGGGCCTCTGCTGAAACTGGACCTACGTCCAGTCGGACACTCCCGGTCAACAAATGTAAATCTTCTTCTTTCGGCTTTTTCCCGGTTAGGGGTTGCCACAGTGGATCACCTGTCCACTCATGATTGGCAGTGAAGCTTTACAGTGTCTAGTTGCCAGCCCGGCGCCCACCCTTCCACAAAAGGCACACACACACTCACACCTAGGGCCAGTTTAGAGTGTCCAATCCACCTGCAAATGTAAATAAATAAATTATATATATGTGTGTGTGTGTGTGTGTGTGTGTGTGTGTGTGTGTGTGTGTGTGTGTGTGTGTGTGTGTGTGTGTGTGACTGGCACTTCAGCCTTCCTTCCCACTCCAACCGGGGTACCCCAGGGATCTATTATTGGCCCTATGCTCTTCAAGATCTTCATTAATGATTTCCATACAGCCATTCCTAACACTAAGATAGTACAATATGCATCTGACTCAACTTTAGTTCGCTCTGCATCAAACCTCCCTGAGCTCCAAACAAAAACTCAAACTGCCTTCTCAACTACTGAGAACTAGATGCTCCACAATCACCTCTCTTTGAATGCCAACAAATCAAAGATCCTTCTATTCTCTCCCTCAAAATCTATCCGCCTAGACAAAACCTCTTTCAAGATTACAAGCCTTGCCAACTCCACTATAGAAGTTGTTCCTTTTGCTAAACTTCTTGGAGTTACTATTGATGAACACCTAAAATTCAATACCCATATTCAGTTAAGTATAAAGAAAACCCATCAGAAACTTGGCATGCAGTAAAAAAAACTCCCACTTCCTCTCCCCCTCAACAAGACAGACCCTTGCCACTACCTTCTTACTACCTTCACTAATGTATGGTGCTCCCCTACTAACCAACCTATCTTCCTCCATCTCTTCTAAACTAGAATCCTGTTACAATAAAATCTCAAAGTTCGCCACCACTTCCAAATACTCCACTCACCACTGTAAACCTCTCCACCAGCTGCAATGGCTAGAACTCCCAAACTACCTTGACTACCTCCAATTCATCAACACTCACAAGCTTATTTTCAAACCAACTATATGCCCAGCACTAACAAACATCTTAACATTATACACCCCAAACAGAACTCTAAGATCTACCCACCAAAATCTAATCTCTGTTTATAAACCAAACCGTCCCGCTGGTCAGCTTCTCCTATCCTTTTCCGTCGGCAAAACATGGAATTCTCTCCCACCATCTTTAAGAATTTCTGAGAACTATGAACACTTCAAAACCCAGCTGCATTCTTACCTCTCCCAAAAATGGAAATGCAATTTCACTCCACCTACCTTACCTGCTTAATACATAAATACTTTAGAACCCGCAAAGTTTGTTCTTCCTTACACACTGTTAATTAACCCTATGTACTGCCTTCATGCTAATGCTACCTCTATACAACTCTCAGAGGATTTAAACCTCTGTATTAATTTAACTCATGCTAATATTCATGCATAAAGAACTTATCCATGCTAATTTTACTTATATATCATTCTCAGATGATTTAAACCTCTGTATTACTTTAACCTTGTACTACTGTTCTCAACCACTAAACATGTAAATATGCTTTACATTCTTCTCCAAGCTGCTGTTTAACTTTTCTTTAGTTTTTGCTATTTTTGTATGTAAAATTTGCTTAGTTTGTTTCTGTTTCCACTATGTATTGTACTTTATATTATGGAGCTTGTACTATGTATTATTGGAGTTTTTCTCCCTGGGACTCCACTGAAAATGGGCTCTTTGAGTCCAGTGGACCTCCCCAGTCATCAAACTGGAAATAAATAAATAAAATAAAAATAATTTTAAGTTGCTGCACCTCATTATGTATATACAATCTTACATTTTGCTTCCTTTTGTAAATCATAAAGACCTAATTAATGCTATCAAAAATCTTACCAGACTTGAATGCCAAGCACTTTGGCTTTGTCAAGGGTAAAGCCTGTCTGACCAATCTGGTAAATTTCTGAGAGAGGGTGACACATGCAGTGGACAGTGGGTGCACTGTATACAGTGTACCTTGACTGCACCACAGTATTTTATGCTATACCTCACGCCAACATAATAAATAACTAAATTATTTCCAAACCGAGCTAGGACCTATATAGTTAGATGGATTGCAACCTTGTTGGAGGACACAGCCAGTACATTGAGGGTGGTGGATGCTTCTTCAGAGAGAATGAGGGTTTCCAGTGGAGTTCCTCAGGGACCTGTCTTGGGCCCTCTGTTATTTGGCATGTATGTCTCTAATCTCCAAATACAAATGAGGATCTGTGGCTAATTAGGTTTACAGATGATTGCTAACTGAGTATCATCCCTAAGTCCCCTTCCAACACACAAGCACTACAATGTGAGCTTACATTTATTCGTAACGAATGTACTAAAAACAGACTCAAATTAAATGACAAAAACGGAAAATGTTCACGATCTGTAAACATTGATTCCCTCCTGCTTATAGTATGGACAGCACTCCACTTCAAAATGAAAATGTAGTGAGTGATCTTGGAGCATGGGTGGATAATTCCCTCTCATATGTCCATCATGTGGCAATGCTGTTAGAAAGTCCTCTGGCCTTTTGAAACTCATTGGGCATCATATATCTTCCAGTCATACTTCTCAAACTCCTAGCATCACAAATATGGACAGAGCCAAAATTTATGGCAGGTGGTCAAAGACCCAAAAATATGAGCAGATTATAAATGCTGCTCTTATAAATGTAGAAAATTTCTAGAATAACAGATTTTTGCATTAACATGCATTTTTTTGAAGGAAAGGAAGTCTTAAACTCAAATGTTTGCCATTATTTAGTGACTTCGATCTTTGATTTGCCAAAAAAATCACAAATTTTATGAGGAACTGACCAAAATTATGAGCCCAAAATCTGGATATTCTGTTAAAATCTGTACAGTTGAGAGGTATGCTTCCAGTTCAAAACATGTCTTGCATTCCACACTTATTAGACCTATTATGCAATACAATACCCCCTCTCCTTGTGGGATGTATCTCAATAAATACATAGAGCAACTGGAAAGGCCACAGAGGTTCTTAACTAAAAAACAAGGGCTTGAAAAATCCTAGCTACCAGGAGAGACTGGAGGATCTTTCCCTGCATTCAGTACCCTATAGACTCTTTAGGGGTGATAGGTTACTCGCTCATTGGGCTATAAGGGAGTTCTTATACATTCCTAAATCAAACAAGACTTTTTATACATTAATAAGTCAAACAGTCTTACAAATTCTAGGACCGGACACCAAAATCTACGTAAACAAATAAAGAAAACAAGGTGGAGAGAGAGATTTCTTTGTGCAGCACCTACCCCTTCTGAGGACCAAACTTCCTCTCCAAATTAAGCAGTGTGATTCATTATCTGTTTTATGAAGACAGTTAGATAATCAGATGGGCATTCATAAATTTACCTTGGTATGACTAGTATGTCTCTCACTGAAAAGGAAGGTATGGTCTAGGGTTGGTACAGACAAGGTGTCATGGCCTCCTAGCCTAGTTGCCTTGTGTATTCTTTGATTCTAACCAGTTTCAACTTTCTGATAAGAAGTACATCATATCATTGTAGGATGTATAGTTATTTATGTTTATTCTGCTATCAAATAAGCACAGTAAACAGAAATTCCGAGAGATGCTTATGACAAAATACTGGAATGGAACCTGCAGTGACAAACTGTACCTTGACCGTGAGCAGTTAACAAACCATGCCTCCAACAGTTTTTTTTCTAAGGGTCATGCATAAATGTATATTTTTTATTCATCTTTCTAAATATTTTAAATGCATACTTATCTCTGAGATTGCTTCACCCTGTATTTAATCATCATCTTCTTTCAGCTGTTCCCATTAGGGGTCGACACAGCAGATCGATCATCTTTTTCCATTTCTTCCTGTCCTCTGCATCATGCTCTTTCACACCAACCGCCTTCATGTCCTCTGTCACCACATCCATAAACCTTATCTTAGGCCTTCCTCTTTTCCTCTTACCTGGCAGCTCCATCCTTAGCATCCTTTTCCCAATATACCCAGCATCTCTCCTCAACACATGTCCAAACCAACGCAATCTCACCTCTCTTGCTTTGTCTCCAAATTGTCCAACCTGAGCTGACCCTCTTATATACTGATTCATAATCCTGTCCATCCTAGTCACACCCAGGGCAAATCTTAACATCTTTAACTCTGCCACATCCGGCTCTGACTCCTGCCTTTTTGTCCATGCCACCGTCTCCAACCCATATAACATAGCTGGTCTCACTACCCTCTTGTAGACCTTCCCTTTCACTCTTACTTGTACCCATCTGTCACAAATCACTCCTGACACTCTTCTCCACCCATTCCACCCTGCCTGTACTCTCTTCTTCAACTCTCTTCCACACTCACCATTACTCTGAACTGTTGATCCCAAGTACTTAAACTCATCCACCTTTTCCAACTCTACTCCCTGTATCCTCGCCATTCCTCTACCCTCCCTCTCATTTACACACATATATTCTGTTTTAGCCCTGCTGACCTTCATTTCTCTCCTCTTTAAAGTATATCTCCACCTCTCCAGGGTCTCCTCAACCTGGTCCCAACTCTCACTACAGATCACAATGTCATCCGCAAACATCATAGTCCATGGGGCCTCCTGTCTGATCTCATCTGTCAACCTGTCCATCACCACTGCAAATAAGAAAGGGCTCAGAGCTGATCATTGATGTAATCTCACCTCCACCTTAAATGTATCTGTCACTCCCACCGCGGTCCTCACCAATGTCACACTACCCTCGTACGTATCCTGTGCCACTCTTACATACTTCTCTGCCACTCCCGACTTCCTCATACAATACCACAACTTCTCTCTAGGCACCCTGTCATATGCTTTCTCTAAGTCCACAAAGACACAATACAACTCCTTCTGACCGTCTCTGTATTTCTCCAACACTCTCAGAGCAAACATTGCATCTGTAGTGCTCTTTCCTGGCATGAAACCATACTGCTGATCACTAATCATCACCTCTCTTCTTAACCGAGCTTCCACTACTACTTCCCATAACTTCAAGCTGTGACTGATCAATTTTATCCCTCTGTAGTTACTGCAGCTCTGCACATCACCCTTATTCTTAAAGATAGGTACCAAAACACTTTTTCTCCACTCCTCAGGCATCCTCTGACATTCCAAAACTTCATTAAACAATCTGGTTAAAAATTCCACTGCCATTTCTCCCAAGCACCTCCATGCTTCCACTGGTATGTCATCTGGGCCAACAACCTTTCCATTCTTCATCCTCTTCATAGCTGTCCTTACTTCCTCCTTGCTAATCTGTTTCACTTCCTGATTCACTATCCCCACATCATCCAACCTCCTCTCTCTCTCATTCTCTTCATTCATCAGGCCTTCAAAGTACTCTTTCCATCTACTCAACACACTCTCCTCACTTGTGAGTATGTTTCCCTCACTATCCTTTATCACCCTTACCTGCTGCATATCTTTCTCAGCTCTGTCCCTCTGTCTAGCCAATCAGTACAGGTCCTTTTCTCCCTCTTTAGTGTCCAATCTCTCATACAACTCTCCATATGCCTTATCCTTAGCCTTTGCCACCTCTTTCGTTGCCATGCGTCTCATCTCCTTATACTCATGTCTACTTTCTTCATCTCTTTGACAATCCCACTTCTTCTTCGCCAGCCTCTTCCTCTGTATACTCTCCTGTACTTCCTCATTCCACCACCAGTTCTTCTTGTCCTCCTTCCTCTGTCCAGATTTCACACCAAACACTTTTTTAGCAGTCTCCCTTACTAGCTCTGCTGTAGTTACCCAGCTATTCAGTAACTCTTCACTGCCTCCCAGCGCCTGTCTTAACTCTTCCCTGAACTCCACCTCACAATCACCCTTTTTTAACTTCCACCATTTACTCCTTGGCACTCCTTTCACACTACTCCTCCTCTTCTTGATCACTAACGTCATCCTACAGATCACCATTCTATGCTGCTTAACTACACTTTCCCCTGTCACCACTTTACAGTCTCCAATCTCCTTCAGACTGGCCCTCCTACATAGGATATAATCCACCTATGTGCATCTTCCTCCACTCTTGTATGTAACCCTATGCTCCTCCCTCTTCTTAAAATACGTATTCACCACTGCCATGTCCATCCTTTTCACAAAATCCACAATCATCTGACCTTCTGCAGTCCTCTCCTTAACACCATACCTACCCCTCACTTCCTCATCCCCTCTGTTCACTTCACCAAAATGCCCATTGAAGTCCGCTCCAATCACTAGTTTCTCACCCTTGGGTACACTCACCACCACTTCATCAAACTCACTCCAAAATTTTTCTTTCTCTTCCATCGCACACCCAACTTGTGGAGCATATGCACTAACAACATTCATCATTACACCATGAATTTCAAGCTTCATGAACATCACTCTATCAGACACTCTCATCAGCTCCAAAACACTCTTGGCATACTGTTTCTTTAGGATAACCCCTATCCCACTTCTCCTCCCATCCACACCATGATAGAACAATTTGAACCTGCCTCCTATACGCCCGGCCTTACTTCCCTTCCATCTGGTCTCTTACATGCACAATATATCAGCCTTCCTTCTCTCCATCATATCAGCTAGCTTTCTCCCTATACCAGTCATACTGCCAATATTCAAAGTTCCTACCCTCACTACTACACTCCTAACCTTCCTCCTCTCTTTCTGCCTTCGGGCATGCCTTCCCACTCCTCTTCTCCTTTGGCCAACAGTAGCCCAATTTCCGCCAGCACCCTGTTGGCTAACAGTACTGGTGGCAGTCATTGTTAACCCAGGCCTCAACCGATCCCGTATGGAAATATGAAATGTTCTCCGCATAAGTCATTTGGCAGAGGTTTTACGCCGGATGCCTTTCTTGACACAACCCTCCCCATTTATCCGGGCTTGGGACCGGCACAAAGAAATGCACTGGCTTGTGCATCTCCAGTGGCTGGGTTTCACCCTGTATTTAATATGTAATAAATATTTTATTGTTTAATAAAGCAAATCTTAAACATGCTTTAAATTTGAAGTTTTTAACATTTTTTCCAGCAAGAAGTGAAACAAAATTTACTAACCAGTAACAATATCAGCTAAATCAGGACAGTTCAACCATAAAATGCCACTCACACAACTGTTTTTGCAGTCCACCAATGTTTATGTTAATCAATTATAGCCAGTTTGACAATGTACACATCAATTTGATTGTGTTAAAAAAATGGCCACAGTAAAATATTCTAAATTGCTTTGCACAAAGTTGTCATGATAGAAGGTCAGTCACTTTCATCCACAGAGAAGCACATCACACACACACACACACACACACACACACACACACACACACACACACACACACACACACACACACTCTTCTGTGCTTCAGCAGTGACTCTGAGATCAGTATTAACATTGGCATTCATATACATAGCTAGGATTGCACTTCATCATAATCAGTAACTTTCAGTCATGCCCCTAACATGCATCTGCAGCATTCCCACTCTTCACCCTACCCTGGTTATGAGACTCAACCAAGTATATCTCAGATGTCTTATTGTAATAAACAATAATGAACATAGTGATGCATTTTACAATTTGCTTCACACAGGCACTCAGTTGCCACAGCATGCTGACTTACTTCATAGAAAAGGACACTAGTCCTGCAAAATAGTTTATTAAAGCCCTTTTAAAATGAGCAGATGACAAGAGAGCATCTTCATCTGCAGTGAAACCTTCATATCCACTTAGCAGTTATGACCACTTTACTAACAGAGTGCATCTCAGATGTCTGACTGTGATTAAAAATAATGGCCGAAGGAACCTATTTTAAGATTGTTTCATACAAACACATGGAGTAGCCAATGTAGCCACAATAAAGCATCCCAACTTAACTTCACAAAAATAAATTTTATTCCTGCAACACAAATTAATGATTGTTTAAAATGAGCCGATGAGCAGATGACAAGAAAGTAAGTTTCTTTCATCCACAGACAGCCTCCATCCCCACCCAAAATTTATAACCACTTTCTTGACATATACATCCCTCAGAAATTTCAATGTGATAAAAGCTGTCAAAATTTCTGAAATATAAACATTTTTCCTGTATCGCAAAACATCTATGATCATACATTACAGACACATATTCTCATCCAGCTAGGTAGCCTTAATGTTGTATATCATCTCAACAAGCAATGGCTACCCACTAATTACCTTTTATATGCTGGGATGCTGACACTGTATGGAATGAGATACAAAGGTACAGTTTCATAACGTAGTATGTCCATCTTTATTTAAGATTTTAAATGACTGCCACAAAAACAATCATATTAGTCCTGCAAAGACAGAAAAGTGATCAAATGACAGCAGTCAGTTCTTTTCATGAACAGGCACATTGTGCTCTGCAATTATAACTCATTTACACAAGTCATATACCTAAGTGTAATAAAACAAAACAAAAATAACAGCCACAGATTATATTTTAACACCCACAGTTCTCAATCTCTCAGTGCAAGAATCATGGACAAAAAAAAAACTAATGAGGGGCAATGGTCTAAAAATAAGGAGAGATTTTAAATATTGCAGTTATGTGCTAAGAAAGTTGCTAGAATAACAGTTTGCATTAGCATGCATTTCTGGGCATTGTTTGCTCCCCTTGCATCATCCTACTTCATCGCACCCAGTGCACCATGTCCATTCCTAGATCTGATAGCCCCTTCTCACCCAGCCATAGAATTCCTCCATATCAGGGTTAGGACAGTACAGATCCTAAGATCTTTCTAGGGTGTCTTGCTATCATACCATTTTCCTTTATGCTCTACCACATTTCTCCCACCTCACAGTGCCGTTATGTGGTTTTACCTAATGGAAGGGCATACATTGGGGACATGCAGTATATTGCCCCACCTCTGAAACATCTCTGCCAAGTACTCCAATGTATTTACCCCTTTGAAGTAGTCTTCCCCATATACAGTATCACTATTGTCTTAGGGAGCATCCATGTACCCACCAACCCACCTAGGATGGGCACACCCATCCTCCCTGCCATTCCAGCACTTACCAAGCTGCTATCTGAGCCCAGGATGGCAAGGATGTAGTCAGGGCTTGATCTATTTAAACAACCACATCAACTAGCATACAGTTTCTGAAGGATAAGAAGTCTGGCACTCAAAGACTTTCATTACGTAGTGACTGGTACCTTCTCTTTAGGTTACATATACTACGCGTTCTCTTCAATCTCTGAATTTTATAATCTTCTCTAATCAAGGTATTATTTGTAGTTATGGTTAGTGAAGACACCCTGATAGAAATCTGGGCAGCCAAATTTGAGGGGATGGGGGGAATCATAACCTTACCTTATCTTATCTAATCAGGTCTACCAACATAGCAAATAAAACCCAAGTAAACATAAAATTGTTACTGCTCAATGCTTAAACAAAAACTCTATACCCTACAAGCTCTCTTCTATAGACATCAGTATCTTTACTGAGACATGATTTGAACTACAGAAAGTACTCCAGCAGTACAAGGCTTCAGTGCTTTTCACATATGCAGACCATCAACTGCACAGACAGGGACAAAAGGAGAAGTCATCTCAATCTGTATTAGCAACAAGCATAATTCTATGTTGGAAAAATGGGACAATGACCTGGAATTTATCCATGTGCAAATCACCATAGACAAAGTCCCATGCCCTATTGTAGCAAGCTATAAGTCAGTCTCTATGTTCCTAGAACCACAGCTAGTACGTAGACTTACTGGAGTCACTCATCATTGAGACAAATACCCTATTCACTGGAGACTTTAACTACCCCTCTATAGACTGGGAAACATAGACTGTCTCATAATCACAGGCACAATGATTCCTGGACTTTATTAATACAAATGCCCAACCAGATAGTGCACACACCCACCAGAGATTATACTAAACCTGGCATTCCTGCCCAGCTATATTGCCTGCAAGTGTCATATCCTTACTGGTGAGGTCAGAGCCCGAAGTTATCTGCTTTAAAATAAAACTCAACTCAACAATCCCAGCAAACCCCACAACAGGAACTATTCCAAAGCAAACTGTATCCTGCAGTAGCTTGTCAAAATTCAATGTCCCTCCCAACCCCAAGGTCACAATAACTTATGTGGAATTGTTCACAGAGATCCGGTACAACAATGTTAATGGCTGTATAGAAGCTGCTGTACCTACTGGAAGTAAGTGCAAAACAAACTCTAAAAAAAACATACTTATAGAATGCTAACCTTATTAAGGTATACAACAAAAGGAATAATAGTCATGACTAAAATCAGTAAGAGCAACTCCCACAATGATAGGAGATCTCTAACTAAGCTAAACAATAAACAAGGGACAATTACTAGGTCAAGATAGCCTTGCAGTCTAAAGACAACCAGAAGGCCTTCTATAGTCATATCTGAAACCACAAAGGCAGCTCACATTAGTTTGCTGAACTGGTGGTCAGTGGTGCACCTTCAGTGAGCAGAGTGACAGCGAATTTGATGGCTGACAAATTCAGCTCAGTCTTCACTCCCCACTGCCCCCTGCCTCCCTCCATGAAATACCTACTAGTATAATCCCCACCCCCAACTATTACCATGAAGCAGGTCCTGATGGTGCTCACTAAGAACAAAAACACTGCTTCAATGGTCCCCAGAAATACACCTGGATGCTTCCTAAATAGCTTGAAACATGACCTATCAGGATCACTGAGTCACTTTTCAACTATAGTCTCAAAACAAACTTTGCACCACTAGAAAGGAGGGCTGCAATGATTATCCCACTTCACGAAGGTGGGCCATAAACTGACCCCAGAAAATAGAGACCTATAAGTCTGACTAGTATAATATGCAAAGCCATGGAATGAATTATCCTTGAAATGATCAACAAAGACATTGGAAACCACCAGGTACTGGACCCAACCCAGCTTGGACATGATAAGGGAAGATCATGCCTATTTAATATGGTGGACTTTTTTGAGAAGGTTGCCAAGGCAAAGGATGAAGGGAAAAAGGTGCATACTACCTAACTGGACCCGGGTAAGGCATTTGCTACAATATTCCACTCAAGCATAGTTGACAAACTCACTGAACTGAGCATAAACCCCAGGATTGGTGTAGTAAGAATCTTTGTGTTCAACATCTTTGTATCCTGTATAGGAAGGGTTAAAATGTGAAACTGCATTGCGTGCAAAGAAATAAGCTAAAATTAGTTGTTTTTCTTGTAAGGAATTTGCTGACCAGAAAGGAATGCACAGATGTTACCTTGGTCCAGGCACAGGCCTATCTTGGGACTGACCTCTGACCAAGGAGGAATGCATAGATGTTACCTTGATGTAGGCACCAACTTATCTTGTGTCTGACTTTTGACCATCTAAGACTCCAGTGAGTGAATTTATAGCCTTGACTGAAATTCCTTGTCTAGTAACCAGCTGCTGTGTATGTGTAGAAGAGGGTATAAAAACCCATGTAAAGTGTACAGAAATTAGACTGCTGACATACCATGTACGTTGTAGCATGTCTCCATGCATGTAAAATAAACTCTTTTTTGGCCTACCTTTTAGCTGCGTGATTCTTCCAGTATATGTTAAGAGTATTAAAATCTTTTGACATTTCTGGCGCCCAAGAACGTGGGGCCACCTCTTCATGGTACGAATCGCATAAGAGGGACTGAAAAACCTGTACAGGAAGGGGAGAATGAATCTCGGGCTCCCTTGAACGGAAAGACCTCCGACGAAGAAGTCGTAAGTAGAGGCCAGTCACTCTTAGATTTGATCCGTGGGACGGTGACGAACGAGGGCAGAAGATCCGCAGTAAAGTAAGCTTTTTTATTTGTAAAAGTTTTTTTAAGGGACTAGTCATAAAGGAATTTCTTTTGTTTAAAATTTTACAAAAGACCGGTAGAGATCTCAGGAAAAAGGAAACAGTTTTTCTTTTAAATAAGAAAAATGGGAATAGGAAACAGTTGTTGTGTTAGCAAGGGCTGCTTAAATAAAAGGACTGAGGATGAGGAATATATGTTTAAATTACATCCGAAAAACTTGAAATATATGAAAAAATGGAAGAAAACTTATGGGTTTAGTAGTACCTTAAATAGATCAGAATGTCAAAATCTAGTGAGAAACCTACGCAGGGATATGGGAGGTAAGGTTAAGAAACAAAAAAAGGTAGGATTTCCTCAAGCACAGAAATGGTTAGAAGAAGCTAATAAGAGATATAAGGAACAATTTTCAAATAAGGGAAGTAGTGGCTCAAGTGCAAAAGGTGCATTTTGTGTCCACAAAGAAGATGACGAAACATCTATTGTCTGTCATAAACCAACAGCCCCACCCTTGTATCCTGATGTCACTAAAGATAGGGTTAGTCCACCCCAGTATCAGGAAGATGACAAAGAGAATCAGGATAAAACTGTACCCCCCGTAGTACTGACAAAACAAGTAGGTAAAACCCTGAAACTCCGGAGCCGTAATATAGATACATCAGAATGGACACAAAAGGAAGCCGAAGTCAATTCGGCGTCCACAGAGTATCCCCTCATAGAAGTTGCAAATCCGCAAGCGGGTTCATCTGGACAGGGTCCCACCATTTTAGTCTATCGACCCTGGACGCGGGAGGACATTCGAAAAGCTGTAGAAGGAATACCACACCCTAGGTTAGATATGACCAAGTTTTGTGACGATATCGCAGGCATGATAGAAAGTTATAATCTAAATGCCGTAGAAACGGAACAAGTAGTTCGACAAATTTTGGGTCCCGACTGGCACCTGGTCTGTGGGGACTGGAACCCCATAACCAGGGAAGACGATAGACCACTTGCCTACAATTCAGACTCATGCCAAAAGCAGGTTAAGGATTTACTAAACCATATTATGGATAAATGGAAGCCTAGGGCAGACTGGACCTGTATCAATAGATGTGTACAAGCAGATGATGAAAATGTAGACAACTATTTGCAGAGACTTACCCAGTGCTTTGATAACCATAGTGGAATGAACAAACCACCCGATCAAAAAAATGATTCACCTTATGAACAACAGTTAAAAAATGCCTTTTTAAAAGGATGTAGAACTGCAATCAGTAACTTCATTCAAAAACATATGATAGACCATAGGACGGTACATCTGCAACCCTTACTGGAGTATGCAAGACATGCAGAAAAATATTTAGAAGAAAGGAAAAGGAAACAAGCTCAAACCTTTACGGTGAGTGAAATGCATGTATCTATCTGAATGTATTAACCAGTGTAATCTATTCATGCACTCAATACAAAGTAGTAAAGTCAGATATTGTCTAGGTGCAAATTCTGGAAAGACAAGGTTTGGCTTAATTGTTTGGGGGTAGGTATACTGTTGTAAGAAATGTGTGTGTCACCTTCTACAGAATTCCACTCAGCTGTAGAATTTACAGTCACAAGGGAAGCTTGAACAACAGGTGACCTGAATTTTGGAGTAAGTTTTACAGATAATGGCAACGTTCTGCTGTTTAAGCTCTTCTGTAGAGAAGCAGTCAATTTTCTAGGAGATGGCTGCTCGAATAATTAATGGGACTTGTTCAGACTACAAACTTGGGACATTACAGGTACTGACCATAGTGTTTGCCCCTTTGGCGAAAACACACAAGACCCTCCCAAACGATAGTCGCTATCAAATACAGAAAGCACAGTTAAGCTGTGACCACCTGAAGGACTACAATAATTAAAATAAAGCTGACAAGGTATTGACCATAGTGTTTGCCTTTGGCTAAAACACACAAGACCCTCCCAAACGATAGTCGCTATCAAATACAGAAAGCACAGTTAAGCTGTGACCACCTGAAGGACTACAATAATTAAAATAAAGCTGACAAGGTCAATATTTATAAAACTATTCCACATAAAAGCATTTGTAATTAGTCACGGATTATACTACCGTTCTGGGTTCAGTGCATGGCAGTAAACCACCCTCCAAACTCCTATATTATAAATCTTTCTTAACATTAATACTATTATGAAGTAAGTCTACCACTAATAAAAGTATTTGAACTCTGTAGCTCACTAGTGTGACTTACCATATCTCCTGTATTAGTCACTGGCAACTAGAAAGTCTTGAGCTGAATAACCCATTTCTCGCCCTGCTGCTCGGGCTCAGCTCCGCGCCCCACCCTGCCCCCATATCCCACCGCCCCCACTACACCCACATTTATACCTAAGTAACCACACCTCTACTGACTAACCACACCCTCTACTTTTTTCTATAGCCATACAAAACCATTTAAAAGTTACCTCCCACTCCTCCTACCAGATCTTCATCCTACCCCTTATCTATCCTCTTATAATAAAGCTAAATAACCCATATAAAATGAAGGTTACCACTCCCACTAGAATTAAGACAACACTAATAATTATACCCCTCACACTAACACTGATCACCATACTATACCTGCTAACTAAATATGAAGATCAAACATACCTAGGATTCTACTACCCCAGGCACCAAAGCAGTACTTCCCCAGCCCTATGTAACGCTAAACATTACACCTTTCATCTGGACAATAATAGATCACAGCCTAATTTCCACTACCCACATAAACATAAACTAAGGGACACCAAATCAAAACATGAACAAAAACTATTATTTAAACTCATGAGACTACTAGACTCTCTAAGACAAAACATCACTAAAGATGGGGATATCCACCTAACCCAGGCCCCTTGTCTACTCCAGTAACGAATACCTCATCACCTTCCCCAAGCTCATCCAACTCCCTCCAAATATACCATCTAAATATAAGAAGTCTGAACAATAAGATACACAACTTACATGCCCTATTAGAAATCTACCACCCAGAAATAATGTGTTTAACAGAAACCTGGCTAAAACCAAGTACCAAAGATAATGAGATTATTCCACCTGGCTATAATATACATAGAGCCGACCGTTTAAAAGAAAGGGAGGTGGTATTGCCGTGCTCTACAAAATACACTTAACATTACTGTCAACCCCTCTCAGCCACCCCAGATCTCTAATGCTGAAATGCTAGCACTAAAACTACAACTAAATAAAGAGAAAGGAATTAATCTAATAGTGACCTACATCCCCCCCGGGAAAAACTCTGATACACTGGAGAACATGCTTAGCTGGCTATCAAGCAATTACCCTCAAGAAACTATTATTTTAGGTGATGTTAACTTGGACTGGAACCAATGTTCCTCTGAGCTTAACCCCACACATATAAATCTACACGGATTCCAACAGACCATATCTTCCACCACCAGAATAGGTAATAATAAACAAAAAGAGAGTATACTAGATTGGATCCTAATAAACAGTCAGCCACATAACTACAGGACTGGGACCCATCCAAACGACCTTAGTGACCACCTTATCACCTACATAAGGAAAAACAAAGAAATATCTTCTAAACCCGCCATATATAGACCGGTTAGAAATAGGAAACACTTTGACCTTACAAAATTTCTAAACGAACTTAAAGCCTACAAATGGGCATCCTTAAATACCTCCCTTAGAGGAGGCAGTTTCAAAATTTAATACTTCATTTCTAACAATACTTGAGTCTCACGCCCCAAAAAGATTAATCAGAACCAAAACACATATAGCACCCTGGCTAACAAAAGACACCAAATGCCTAATCAAACTTAGAGACAAAAATTGGGATAAATGGCGAGCAACTAAGTCACCCTTGACCGCATTAAATTCCAACAGCAACGTAATGAGACCAAAAAAGCCATAGTACGTGACAAAAAAAGCTACTACAGCCAACTACAAAATAAACACCAAAATAACCCTCAAAAATTCTGGGCTGGTTTAAATAATCTTCTCCGTCCAGGCAAATCATCAACTCCTACCCCAGAAATGCTAGGTGATAAAATACCAGAAGAAGTAGCCAATTCCTTTAACACCTTCTTTACTAACACCATACAATCACTAGCTAACCAATTACCAACTGTCAGCATCCCTAAAACAGAAAATACCCTAAAGTCCAAACCCACCTTTAAATTTCAAACTGTCTCAACCGACTATATTCGATCCTTACTGAAGAAACTTAAACCAACTACTCTCTCTGCTGACCTTCTCCCAGCTGAATGCTTGCGAAAAGCTGCTGATGTCATAGCCTACCCCATCTCGATACTCATCAATCGTACCATAGTTGAATCCACAATCCCTCAATATGGAAAATATCCCATGTAATACCACTCCATAAAGGTAGCTCATCTACAGAACTATCAAATTATAGGCCCATATCTATACTGTCTCCATTAGCCAAAATCATGGAAAAATGCATACACAAACAACTACTCTGCTATCTTACCCAGAATAACCTGCTAACCAGTTCTCAACATGGCTTCCGACCCAACCATAGTACAACCACTGCCCTTCTCTCTTTACTGACTCCATTAACCATAACCGGAATGAGAAAAGAATATCATCAGCTCTCTTTCTTGACCTATCAAAGGCCTTTGATATGGTGAACCACCAGCTACTTCATAACACCCTAAAAAATCTCCACCTAGATAACCAAACCCTGGCCTGGTTCCATGCCTATCCCTCTGATAGGCAACAAGCGGTACTCTGGCAGAATATGCTCTCAAGTCTCCTACCCAACACCATAGGAGTTCCCAAGGTTCTATACTGGGACCTCTTCTTTCTCAGTCTTTATAAATGACCTCTACAAAGCCATACCTGATGCCACCTGCATACAATACAGGTGACTCGACATTAGTTTGTTCTGATCCATCTCTTGCTGTCCTCTTAACTAAAACACAATCCTGTTTTACTGCAGTTGAGACCTGGCTATCGGGACGCCAACTGATTCTAAATCCAAAAAACCAAATTAGTTCTCTTCCACCCTGCACAAAAGACCACTCCCACATCCTTCACTATACATTCCAAAAATGGAACTATTATCTCCCCGGACGCCAATACTAAACTATTAGGAGTTACCATTGATAATAAACTTAGATTTGATATACATATCAATCAGACTATTAAAACTGTTAACAAGAAACTCGGGACACTTTATCGCATAAAACCCTTTCTTACTCCATGTGCAAAATGGCCACTGCCCGCTCTCACCTTCTCTCTACCCTCCTGTATGCCTCAGCTATTCTTACGAATCTTAATATATCTGACCTTAACAAACTATCATCTTGTTATAATCATATAGCCAGATTTGCAACAGGGATGCCTTATAGAACCCATCACTGTACGAACCTACAAAACCTGGGTTGGATTGAATTCCCAAACCTTCTCCAGCAGAGCCAACTAATCCTGGCTTTTAAAATTCTGAAACAACCTGACAAAACTCCTGCACTGACAAAGTTGATTACACCTTACAACAATCTCAATAGTTTACGCTCCTCAAACAAGCTCCTAGCTCAAACAGTCAAATCCAATAATGGAGGGTGACGACTCTTTGTCAATGCCATTGGAAAGAAATGGAACTTCCTCCCTCCAGTCTCACCAACATTTCCTCACTAAACCTATTCAAAAAGATTAAATCACCATCTCAAATCTCATTGGCTCTGCCAGTGTGCTAGCCCGGATTAACTCTCCCTTAGCTAGTGAACATCTTTTTTTTAGGTCTAACCTTTTAAACCTAAATTTCCTCTCTCTCTATATACCCTCCTACCCCGCTTTTAACACTGGCTATAAGCAATCCTTCTTGGTCAGACTAGTAAGAGAAAATGTATGTTGTAGTCTGTGCCCGATAACACTGGCTATAAGTAATCCTTCTTGGTCAGACTAGTAAGAGAAAATGTATGTTGTAGTCTGTGCCTGAGACTAATTTGTATTCTATGAACATGTAATTACTTACTGTTAATGTGGAGCTTTTCTCCCCGGGCCTCCGCTGAAAATGGACATGTATCCAGTCGGACTATCCCGGTCAACAAATGTAAAATAAATAAATAAATAAAATAAAGATGGGACACTTATGCTACTGCAAGGTCCGACTAACAGGGGTAGAGGAAGGGGCAGAGGCAGGGGCAGAGGAAGAGGGAATGTGGGACATTCCGAAGATTATGAAGGCAGACAGAAAAGAGGAGAATGTTTAAAATGTGGTAAAAAGGGACATTTTGCGAGGGATTGCCGGTCTTCTGAAAGAACTAAAACCACCCCGGATCACGAGTCAGCATGAATATATGATGGTGGTAGAGGTAAATTAGACCTGGACAAAAAGGCTGATGGGCCAGACTCAATAAGGCAGAGTGAAAAGGAAGCTTTTGAGGACGTAAACGAAGAGGGTAAGGGAGAATGTGCAAGATGGGAGAATGAAATGACTGATTTTTCAGACGAAGGCAAATATCAGGTTGTTAATTTAACAGCGCTGGCTGTAACTATGCAGCTAGAAGCACAACCGATAATCACATCAAGTAGAAGGGAAGGATGTAGAATTTTTGTGTGATTCAGGGGCCACCAGGACCCTGCTAAAAAATTCTGCAGTGCCATCCGATGTAACTTCTGATGACTATGTATTAGTCAAGGCAGCAAATGGCCGCATTTATAAGGAACCACTATCTAAACCCTTATGGTTCACAGACCCTGAAACTAACCAAACTATCAGGTTTCGAGTCATTGTCTCCAAAATTTGCCCTGTAAACGTATTAGGAAGTGATTTAATGCACGTGTTCGGCATAGCAGCTGTGCCGACTGCATCAGGGATTCTAGCCAAACGAGTAGAAATTCAAGATGTCATGTTACAGGTGGGGCAGGGTGATTTACACTACTGGTACAGTAATGATCTTGTCGAAACTGGACCACAAAATGTAGTAAATGAGCTAACTAATTTGGCCTTAAGCAAATATGGCACACAACCGCCAGTGGTAGCTAAACAACTACACTGTACAATGTATTACAGAAAGTATGTAGGACCAGACGACAAATATGAAGAGCAATTCTTTAAACACAAGGTCACAAAAATCCTGTTACAAAATCTCTATTGGGATAAATCAGGAAACTCTGCAGTTACATGCAGTCTTACAAAAGATATGCAGTTACTTTTTTGCAATAATTCTATCGCCCATGTCTCTGTAACAAGGGAAGAACAAATGGCATGGTATCTGGTGGGGAGGAAAGTTACTGAATGGGCTAAAATGATGCCAGAACAATTGGCATGTAAAGTAGTTCAGGTACAAAGACTAAATTGGGTCACCCAGGCTAGACCAACAGTGCAATTCCGCGAAGACAGGCTAACGCCACCCGGGGGAGGGCCATTCTGACTATATCTCCTAACCCCGCAGGAAGAATTAAAGTTACAATCAGTGCCAGACTCCTTATGGTCCCGTGGGCAACATGACATTGGGCTAATAAAATCAGCAGGACAGGTTAAAATAACTCCAAAATCCGATTTTAGACCTCACAGGCGTCAGTAAACATTAAGTAAAAAGGCAGAAGAAGGCATTCTACCAGTGATCACGGCTCTACTACGAGCTGGGGTTTTAATTCCATGCACAGATTCACTGTGTAACACACCCTTGTTCCCAGTAAGGAAACCGGATGGGACCTGGAGAATGGTACAGGATCTGTAGGCTGTGAATGCTGCTGTGGTGCCAAGGGCTCCTATGGTCCCAGATCCATCTGTTTTGTTAAATGATGTCCTTCCCACAGATAAGTATTTTTCTGTCATTGATATTAGTAACGCATTCTTTTCCATTCCTCTACAGGAAGATAGGTTTTGGTTCGCCTTTACGTTTATGAGCAAGCGGTACACATATACACGACTGCCGCAGGGATATTGTGAAAGTCCTACAATCTTTTCGCAAGAAATGTCGACAAACCTGGCACAGTTTCAACCAGAGCATGGCTGTCATCTACTATTGTACGTGGATGACATCTTACTGGCTGCACCCACGGAGGCTGTCTGTGAGTCCGAAACTATTCGGTTATTGCATTTCTTGGCGAAAGAGGGACATAAGGTAAACAAATCTAAATTACAATTTTGTAAAACTGAAGTACGATATCTAGGCTATACCATTTCAAATGCTGGTAGATAACTAGATAGCTGTAGAAAAGAAGCTATTTTACAGGCACCAATGTCCAGTACGAAAAAAGAAATGATGTCATTTTTAGGAATAACAAATTTTTGTCGTAGTTGGATTCCCAACTATGCAGAGGAAGTAAGTTCACTTTCGGAACTTATTTTCGCACTTCCCATGGCAGCACATGATGCGCTGAAATGGACAGATAAGGCAATACAGGCATTTACTAGGGTAAAACAATTGATAGCAGGATCTGCAACACTTAGTTTCCCTGACTATACAAAACCCTTTGTTCAGACAGTAGATTGTAAGCAGGGCTTTATGACATCGGTTCTGTTGCAAACTTATGGGGATAAGTTGAGACCATTAGCTTTTTATTCCAGTAAATTGGACACAGTGGCACGATCATTGCCACACTGTGTACAAGCAGTAGTCGCAGCTGCACTGGCCGTGCAGGCGTCTGCAACCCTAGTTTTGTTTCATGACCTTACCTTATGAGTACCGCACTCTGTCGCGGTAATACTTCTACAGGATAAAGTTACCTTTCTCTCTCCTAGCAGACACTTATCCTGCATGACAATGTTGTTATCACAACCACACATGACCATTGAGCGATGCACTACTCTTAATCCAGCCACGCTGTTACCTACAGCTGATGACGGTGCCCCTCACGTGTGTTTAGACTTAATACACTCTAATGTCTTACCAAGACCAGACCTTAAGGATCAACCTTTGGCAAATTCAGATTGGACCCTGTTTGTAGATGGGTCAGCAAGTAAGAATGAGGCAGGTATTACACAAGTGGGTTATGCAGTCACAACTGAGACTAAGGTACTAGAGGCAAAACCTCTCCCCAGGAACCTGTCCGCACAGGCGGCTGAATTGATTGCTTTGACCAGAGCATGCACCATTTCCAAGGATAAGGCAGTTACTATCTACACAGATAGTCAGTATGCTTTTTCCACTGTCCATGTCTTTGCACAGCAATGGAAAAATAGGGGAATGGTTACGACCTCAGGAAAGGAAATAACCCACAAGGATTTAATCCTTAGCCTCTTACAAGCTGTCCAACTGCCACGGGGATTGGCCATCTGTAAGTGCGCAGCACACACAAATGCCAAGAATCCAGTATCACCTGGAAATGCACTAGCTGACAAAACTGCAAAAAGTGTAGCCTTAACCTCTACTTTTGCACTCGAGACCACACAAAAGGAACTTCACCCTACAGATAAATTTGATCTACAAACTTTACAGATAATGCAGGAACTTAGTACAGTTCAGGAAAAACAGCGATGGGTTAAATATGGGGCTATTCAGAAGCAGGGAGTTTTTGTAGGTCCAAATGACAAGTATGTTTTGCCAACAAACCTTTTTAGGTATGCCTCATTAGTGACGCACGGCCCATCGCACCTGGGCCCTGCTGCCATGGTTCAAATGATCCAGCAAATTTTCTGGACCAAGGGCTTTATAGCGTATGCCAAACGATTCTGTTTATCGTGCCTGCTTTGTGCACGATACCATGGTGGTGGGGTGCGGATCACCCCAGCAGCTTTCCCGCTGCCTCCGTATCCATTTCACACAATCTGTATGGATTTTATTGAACTAACTCCTGTTCAACAGAAGCAATTTGTGTTAGTCATTATTGATGCTTTTACAAAATGGGTAGAAGCTTTTCCGGTAGCACACCCAGATGCACTGTCGGTAGCCAAGGCCCTTACAAATAACATTATCCCTCATTTTGGGCTACCTACACGCATCTATTCTGATAATGGTACACATTTCGTAAACCAAGTTATTCAAAAGCTGGCTGCCGTTTTTCAAATTGAGTTAAAACACCTTTGTGCCTACCACCCACAGTCAGCAGGGTTGGTTGAACGCCATAATGGCATTCTCAAAGGCAAGTTACATAAACTCATGGCCGAGACACATCAGTCTTGGATAAACTGCTTATCTCTGGCACTCCTGTCAATGCGTACCACTCCCACCTCAAAAGGGGTCACACCATTTGAACTATTATACGGGAGACCTTATTATGTCCCGCAGTGGCGAGGTCTTTTGCCTGCGGAACGTGAGGGGGGGGTGAAGAGATAGCAGATTACATGAGGAAATTGCTGACCAGAACTAACACTTCTCTAACGAATGATTGCTTTTCAGATCAGAAGAACAACAGGATCCTGGAAGTGAAGCCTGGCGAGTGGGTATGGATTAAAATTGTCAAGAGGAAAATGTGGGCCTCACTGAAGTGGGAAGGTCGATACCTGGTTTTGATTTCGACACCCACAGCAGTTCGAATAAAGGAAAGAAGCTCGTGGATCCACCTGACACATTGCAAAGTAGTGAAACAGTTTGAACTGCACAAAGATTTGGGTTCCCCTGAGGAACACTGATTAGTAGTAATCTTGTTTTGTATAAATATCCGACTATTGTAGCAATGCAAAAAAATACCGGAAGGGAGCAGCCTTTCCCACCAAAGCATTCCAAAATAATTTTGTTGTTAATAAGTGTGATTGTTACTTTTCTGTTTTGGCCAGTTTTATTTTCAAACAAGACTAGCCAAGTAAAGAGAGATGAAAATACGGCCTGGCATCCACCTTTTAATACATACCAAGCTATTAAGTATGCATATGCTCTATCTTTTAATGTTTCAAATTGTTGGATATGCACGGCTATTCCTACTGTACATGGTGGTCTAATGTTAGGTACAGTCCCTTTGGGGGCAAATAATACATGGACTAATTTACTATTTGAAACTTCAGAGGTAGCCTTAAAGGACAAAATAGCATTACCCCTCATGGGTCGCCAGAATGGAAATGTATGCTTCCAAAGAGGGGGCAAGATTAAGGTTGGATGGAGTCAGTGTAATGTAAACATAATTCATAACTGTACAATAGATGGACACTGTGCAACGAGTTTCAAGCCCATAAAAGTGCTTATTAATAGTACAGGGCTTATTAATGACACAAGTTTCATTGAAAACATGTTATCTGTGTATGATCTGTTGTTTAAAGGGCTGCAAGATAAAGGAAATCATTCTGTTCCAGTCAATATTACACTTAAAGTAAATGATTGTTATTTTATCTGTGGTAGGAAAGCATACAAATGGTTACCAAGGAATTGGTCAGGCAGTTGTTTTTTGGGTTATTTAGCACCAGCTATAAGACATACATTTTCTCTTCCCCAAGGTAAAATACGAAATGTACGTGCTGTTAATAAACCTGTTAATCCTGTAGGTAATGTTGATGCATCCTGGATCTATCACCACGATTTGGCCCATAGTAGCAGCAAGGGGCTGTCACACATGGACTTGGGCGATGATGTTATTTCCTGGGCTGGTATCCTTCCAGCGTATGGGACAGTAAAATCTATTTGGGAGCTCAGAAAACTGTCAAAGCTGTTAGAAACTCTGAGCAATGCAACTTTTTCTGCACTAGAATTGGTGACGGATGAGTTAACTGCAATGAGGACTGTAGTGTTGCAGAATCGTATGGTGCTCGATTTCACCCTAGCGGCGAAAGGAGGTACTTGCGCTCTTATCCAGGAGGAGTGTTGTTCTTTTATTCCAGACAATGAGCATGATATAGACAGTCATTTGGAGATCTTACAACAAGTTTCTGAACTTACAAAACCAGGACAGAATCCATTGACTGACTTTTTTCCAAAATTGGTTTGGGAATTGGGGAACAGTACTCATGAATGTCTTGATTGCTGTATGTGCTGGTGCCATTATATTCCTACTGTTGGGTTGTTGTTGCATTCCTTGCATCCGAATGATAATATCAAGTGTATTGTCTGCCAATGCAACTAAAGCTTATTATTCTGAATATACAGAAAATGAATCATGCGAACAACTGTATGAATAAAAAGTATTACTGGTGATACAAAGTGTTGTTAGGGTGAAATGTAGTAAGAATCTTTGTGTTCAACATCTTTGTATCCTGTATAGGAAGGGTTAAAATGTGAAACTGCATTGCGTGCAAAGAAATAAGCAAAAATGAGTTGTTTTTCTTGTAAGGAATTTGCTAACCAGAAAGGAATGCACAGATGTTACCTTGGCCAAGGCACAGGCCTATCTTGGGACTGACCTCTGACCAAGGAGGAATGCATAGATGTTACCTTGATGTAGGCACCAACTTATCTTGTGTCTGACTTTTGACCATCTAAGGCTCCAGTGAGTGAATTTATAGCCTTGACTGAAATTCCTTGTCTAGTAACCAGCTGCTGTGTATGTGTAGAAGAGGGTATAAAAACCCATGTAAAGTGTACAGAAATTAGACTGCTGACATACCATGTATGTTGTAGCATGTCTCCATGCATGTAAAATAAACTCTTTTTTGGCCTACCTTTTAGCTGCGTGATTCTTCCAGTATATGTTAAGAGTATTAAAATCTTTTGACAATTGGTAAAACCTACTCAACTAAGAGACCAGTCACAAGTAGGGTATCGCAAGGCTTTGTGCTGGGACGACTCCTATTTGGCATCTACTTCTTGGAGGTAAAGGCTAATGTCAAGGGCCATTGGATGACAAATTTCACAGATGACTGCAAAGTTGGAGCGGTCATAGATTCCCCCATGATAGCAACATGTACCAAGAGAGTCTAACACAGATAAATGCCCAGTGCCAAAGTCATAGATAAATGATCAATGCCAAGAAATGCATTATACTGCCATTTTAGGAAACTGCCATCAAGGCTAATTACTCCATTGATAAGACATCTCTATGTGTTGACCCGGTAATCAGGGATCTGAAAACATATGCAAAGAGTAATCTGGCCTTTGACCAACATGTGACCAAGGAAGTAAAAAAAAAAATCTGTGTTGCCCAACTTACAAGTAAGGGCATGGGAACCAGGTCCAAGGAAGTTATAGCGCCACTTTAGTCAGTCCTTATCAGACCCATCAATGAGTATAACTTCCCCTTCAGCATATACCTGGAGAAACATATGAAACAGAATGCACACAAAGGTTTCTTACAAGGATAATCCAGGGCCTAAACACATTGTGCTTTATGGTTCACTTAAAGCTCTGCCTTTTTACTCGGTCTCCTTCAGGTTGCTGAGCAGCAATCTATACCTGGCATATAAGGCACACTCAGATCCAGCTTTGATGGTCCTTTTGCAGATCTGTAAAATGAACAACATCAGAACCACTCTATACAATGATGTAAATTTTGGTTGTAACATAAGTAAGACATGTTTGTGACATAGATATGTGTCTCAGAGGATCCCCATGCTCTGGTCCCCATGCATGTGAAACAGAGTCCATCCCTAACATTATTTAAGTGTGACCTTGACCGATGGATGGGAAATCAGAAATTCACCCCGGGTCTGGCCATCATTTCCCTGACAGACAGCCCAAACTAATTTACCCCTTCCTAAAATCCTCTAGAATCATCCTAACTAGCATACCTCTTCTTAATAAATGCCCATTATACAAAGGGACAGAACTTGGTTGGATTATATGACTAGGCTTATAAAGTCCCTGGTGGTCGTTAGCATAGTGTATACCTACAAACATAGGAACCTACAGTTGAATGTGTTTATAAAAGCACCCGCATGGACAAGCACACACACACACACACACACACAGACACACACACACACACACACACACACACACACACACACACACACACACACACACACACACACACACACACACACACACACACACAAAATGCAGATATATGCCTATTACTATTACATGCTATTATTTCACTGTACTATTTCAAGATCAAATCATCTAAGCTGTGTTTCATTCACAGTACTGAAACAGCTGGAAAATCTCCTTGTCCTTTTTTACTATTGTAACTGCCGGGTTACATGAGCATCATCCACAACCCCCCAAGGCACTGTGCATCTACTTCTTTTTGCTCATTCACTCTTTATGCCATTCTTTTGCCCGACTCAAACTCTCCACTTTGTTCTCCCCTTTCTGTTCCATCTGTGTTGCACAGTTCTCTTCAGCTAATTTGTCATATCCAAGTCCATTTACTACCATTTACCTGGCTTACTCAAGGCATATAGTCTGTTTGGTTAAAAGGGATTGCCATCAGTTGCCGACCCCCACTTCACTTCAGCAGCGTTTCATTCTTGCTTTCTTACCTATCGAACACAAAGTTCCTTTTTTCCACATGCCCTCCGCTTTTACCTGCAGTCAGTCTTATGATGTGATCAGGTCTATAATTCTTGATTCCACAACTTGATATCTGACTAAACTTCAAGTAATTACATTAGTGTTCCTTATACCATTTCCCTTCTCACATCATTTTTTTACATCCATACTGTTCAATCTCAAGTGTTAAGACAAATCAAGCCTTCAGATCAGTAGTAAAATTTGGGAACCTCAAACAAGTGTGTGTGCACATGTGTGTGTGTGTGTGTGTGTGTGTGTGTGTGTGTGTGTGTGTGTGTGTGTGTGTGTGTGTGTGTGTGTGTGTCTGAGTGTCTGTGATTGTGTGGATTGTATGTCCAAGATGTCTTGTGTAGTGGTAGTGTTACAGAAAGGGTTTTTCTAAGGTAAAGTATAGGGCAGGGGTGGGATTAGATTTAGCATATTTAGTAAAGCAGGAACGGGGAAGTCTGAACATGACATGGCATGGGTCCAGAGATGGTAGGAAGTAGACTGTGGGCAGATATAGCCATGTGGGTAGCCCTAGTGTGGTATGATTTTGAATGGTGAAAACCACCTAGTGGAAGGGATCTTGGGGAACTGTATGACCCTAGCTGCCTTGGCCTGTGGCATGCATGATGGTCATGGCCTTGAAAAGGGTCTGTTATGGCATCACATGTTCAATACCATCAGGTGGCAGAAGTTGTGTGCAACTGCGTTGCTATCACTGCCTAGACATGTGAAGTATAACCACAGTGAAATCACAAGAGTAGTACCCACGATTATGCCCATGACCATGGCTCACATTGGAGACAGTCCTTGAAAAGGTGGCAGGTGATGCAAGACCTGGAGGGGTATGAAGCAGCTGTAAGCATGGATACAATGGCTGCATACCTCACTATTATTGCAATACAGGATGCATAGTGACCCTCCAATGCCCTCAGCAAGCATGTGTGCTCCTAGTCTTTATATGGTGGTATACTGGCATTGCAAGTCCTCACATATGTATTCATACATGCCACACAGAAGACTAATTATATCTAACATGCAATGTATGCCTGTCATCCATCTTTGCCTGGAATGTTGACCTGCAAATCTACTAACTGATGCCCAGGGGTGACAACAAGGTCTAGGAATGTGCAGGCTTCATTATTGTTGCGCCCACCAACATGCTTTTCCTGTGTGCTGTGCGTGTAGCCACCAAAATTGAGGGCTTCACCCCCCCTTACACCCCCATACTTAAATATACCAACTTTGAATTCACACTACAGCAGAAAAAGGACAAAATTCATCATGGTGGTCAAGTGGTTACTGTCCCAGAGAGGAAATACGATGCTCCAGGAGTTCATGATTATAAACTTCTGATGTCTTTGTCTCACTGTTGTGAATCTCGATGAAATAGTAAGACATTATGAAGGGAAGCCATATAAATATATATATATATATATATGATAAGCAAACAAGAACAATGCAGGACAACCTCCAGGTTTGTAGCAAAAACCACAGCAGGAAACGGAACGGAACCAGCGTTTCTTTAGCAATCCAATTTTATTAAAGTAGTGCCAGTAAAACACAAAAATTTCGATGAAGTCAGTACCAGAAAAGTATACAGTTCTGTTCTTCACTGGAAAACAACGTGAACCACAGCAAAATAATACCAATAAGTCAAGCGCTTTCGCCCGGGCTCTCCCGGGCTTTTTCAAGATAATTTTACTATGCAACCTGTATCCTTATATACTACTTGGTTGCTTAGTTAATTGTATAATTATTCTATTAAGACTTTTTTAAGTGTTCCTATACTTAAGGTTGTATTCCCTTCATAAAATAGATTGTGTTAAAACTATTAAAAAGTATTAAAAAGTTAAAGAATCGTTGAATGTTGCCTTTTTTGCAACATATTTTGCATTCTTTAACTAATCCTCCTTATTGTGAAATGTTTCGTTTAACCTAATTGTTTGTGTTTGTGTATGTCGTTGACTTACAACCAGGCTGCTTTTTCTGTGGTGAAATAAGCTGGTTTTTTTATGTTGTATTGTACTCCTTACACTTGGGTAAACAGCAATGTTTATAAGGGTTGATCGTGAATAATGCTTATCATCTCTTAACATTGGGTCCATTAATTTAATCACTGATATATTAGCATTTTATGGATGTGTACTACATTTTTTGTTCTTTGTTTAAAATTATTACGTTACTACTATTATTTTAAATGATATTCATATTTTCAACATTAAAAGAATTTGTCTAAATTTGAGTTTATAAAATGTTTGTTTCTACATCTAAATTAATTTACTATAATTGTTATAAATACCTATATACATAACTATAAAATTACATATGTACATTTCATATAATTTATAACATTTATTTTCTAATTTTACTATATAAATAAAGCATTAAATAATCAATGAATTAATCTTTAAATATTAAATAAATACATGACTTGTTACCTATAATAATAAATAAATAATAAATAATAAATAATTAATTAAATGTGCAATATCTTGTTGTATGTATATAAATAAATAAAATGTCCAAAATTTTAAAAGTCATAAAACCATTTTAAAACCTATTTTTCTAGTGTCTATACATGAATTTCTACACCATCGTTATTTTATTATAATTTTGCCCTTCTCTGTTTTAATACACTACTTATACTAACATGCTCATTTAGTCCTGGTGCCTTTGCAGCATTTAACTTAATTTGCCAAACTAGTTCCTTATATTCCAGGGATGTTTCCCAGTCCCCCCCCCTCTGATGTCATTTTTAACCTGCTCGAGCACTAAAAATTTTAAGCTCATTTGTTGACATATTAAAGAATGTTTAAAGAATGCATTTGTTTCTTTCTTTGTTTTAATTTCATAGGAATGTTCGTAAACTCTTCTTTTTAACGTTCGTTCAGTTTTTCCTCGTAGAAAGATAAACAATGCTGACATATTCCTAGGTATATTATACCCTTTGAATTACAATTGTAATGTCCTAGGGAATATAAACCTATCCTTCTTGATTTTAAGTATAAACCTATGTCATCAAGCATAAAAGCACATTGCTTACAGGTCCCACATTTGTAGGTACCCCTCATTAATTTTGTGTTATTTAGGTTATTGCTTATTTCTTTTTCAAACAGATTCTTAAGGTTGTTATTTTTCTTCCTTATAAACTTTGGTAATGTTGGAATCATTTTATTAATTTCCAAATTGTTTGATAACACTGGCCAATATTTTGTAATAATGGCTTCTATTTCTTTACTATCACTGTTGAATGTGTATACAAATGCTTGCTTTTTATATTCTTCACTATTTTCAATTCCTTTTGTGTTATTCATTAGTTCATTATTTAAGAGTGGGGCATATTTTTCATTTCTTTTCATTGAAATTTCATTAATTGAAGCATTAATCAAACCTAAAGGGTATTTTTTCTCTAGGAAAAGGGTCCTTAAATATTCTATTTCTACTTGAAATAAATGGTCTGTGCTACAAATTCTTGATGCTCTAATTAGTTGGTCTTTAAGAATACTCTTTTTTTGGAAATATGGGTGACTGCTATCAAAATGTAAAAACATGTTAGAGTAAGTACTCTTTCTATAGATACTAGATTCAAAGTTGTTGGTTTCATTATTTTTCATTAAATTAATATCTAAATAATGTAGTTGGTTGGAATTAATTTCATAAGTAAATTTTAAAAAGTTGGTAGATTCATTAATGTAATCAATAAAACTGATAAAATCGTGGTAAGTACCTTTCCATAAAATGCATATATCGTCCAAAAATCTTTTGTAGTGGACAATATATTTGGCCCAATCTGGTACAAAGATGAATTCTAATTCCCAATGGTGCAAGACAAGGTTTGCATATGCTGATGCACACGGTGTACCCATGGCTACACCCTTGTTTTGTTTAAAAAGTTCTCCATTGAAAATTATAAAATTGTTGTTTAAAATAATACCCATGAATTCTACTATTAACTTAATGGTGTCACCATTAAAAGTCGTAAGCTTAACTAACATTTCATTAAACCATTCAAGTCCTATTTCGTGCGGGATGCTTGGAAATAAGTCAACAATGTCGATGGTAACCATAAACTGTGTTTCTGCAAAACACTCATTTTTTATTCCTTTTAAAAATTCCCATGAGTCCTTGCAAATACATTCTAATGATGTTATGCATTTTTTAGTCATATTGTCGATGTATTTTCCTAATGGCTCCGTGATGCCCTTTGCTCCCGCTACTATCGGCCTAAATTTTAAAGGTTGTAGGCCCTTGTGGACCTTTGGTATTCCAAAAATTATGGGGGTTAGTGGTTTTTGTACTAGGAGGTAATTAAAGAGCTGTTCATTTATTGCTCCTTGCAAAAGGTGATCTTCTAAGTAGTACTTAATTTTACTATAAGCTATGTTTCTTTCATTTATAGAAATTTGTGTGTATTGTTCTGTGTCATGTAACATGTTATGAATATAAGTTTCATAAACTTGCTGGTACATAAGCACTACCCCACCTCCTTTGTCGGTTTTCATCACCCTTATTCTCTCTTTTTTCAAAAATGTTAGCAGCTTGTTGTAGTCGTCTGGGAAATTGTTAGATTCTTTGTGTTTGTTTTCTCTGTTTAATCTTCTGAACTCATTCTCCACTAATTCCTCATATATTTTCAATGAAGAGTGCAGCGGGGGGTTAAATGTGCTTTTCCTGCACAATCCCTGTTGTTTATTTTGCATATTACCAAGATAAATACTTAAATTTAGTTGCCTCATAAATAGTTTTAAATCAATTATAGTGTTGGTAATATTAATAGAGGTGTCAGGTACAAAGTGTAGTCCCTTTTTAAAAAGTTCAAAAAATGTCCCATTAATTTCCACCTCTGTGAAATTATATATAGAAAGATTATCTTGTTTCGCTATTGTGCATGTGTGAATAGATGTGTGGGCAGTTTCATCTTGGTTTTCAAGGTCAATTGTTCCTATCACACCAGGTTTATTGGAAGTTATCTCCTGAATCTGTTCCACACTTGTACTGACTGATTCACTTCTCGATTCATTTGTCTTCCTGGTGCTTGCTGAAAACCCTGCTTATTACCATAATTACTTTTTTGTGCAAGCCTTTCACTTCTTCTGGGAACCTCTATCCAATCATTATTTTCATTTACATTAACTTCATTGTTAGATGCTCCCTCCTGGTAATTCGGTCTTGTTGAAACAATTCTACTTTTTTTACTAAAACAATATGCTGTGCCATTTTTATATTCTTCTAAATCTCTTTCCAATTTCTTGATTTTCCTCATGACTACTCTATTACAATGGTCATCTACCTCTTTAAATGCTTGTTCATAGTCACGTTTCACCCCACTAAAATTCCTGTTATTTGTTATACTATCATTTAATTTATCAATGTCATTTAACAGGGCTGCAGCTTTACATTCATAATCATTAATCATCAATTTCAACATTTCTATCCCTGTTCTATTGAACAAAGCAGTAATTTCATCAAATAACTTGGTACCCGGTTGTGCATTGTTTGGCAGTCTATTACACCGTAGCCCTTTTGGGATACGTTCTACCCTTATACATTCAGTCAAGTATTCAATTTCCATTTGGGCCGTTCTGTATGAGTACAATTTATTATTTAATTCGGTTACCAAATGTTCAATATTGTTATTTTGAACGTTGTAATTTTGTTGTACAGTACCTTGTGCAAACATAAAATGTTTGCTTGTCCATTTTTTTAGGTTAAAATCATTGTTCTGCTGACCCAGGTTTAAATGCGGAGTTTTGCTTCGTGTGCTCTGGGAACTCTGGTTGTGTACCCGGTCGTCTTCAAACACTTCTGTGGAAAGTCTTTTCCTTTTTACCGTTGGTTCTTTTTCGATTAAAAGTTCTTGCTGGTTTGGTGGTGGTGCCGTAGCATTGATAGTATTGTCTTTCATTAGTAACCCGCTGAGTTGTGAGAGTAGGCAAATCACTTGCCTAAATTCTCCCCGTGTTACCGGTGCGTTGTCATCGCCATTGTTGTCTTCAATTAGAATATTGGGCGTATTGTTGAAGTCTGAGGTTCCTACGTCTTCCGCCATGTAGCAAACAACTGATAAGCAAACAAGAACAATGCAGGACAACCTCCAGGTTTGTAGCAAAAACCACAGCAGGAAACGGAACGGAACCAGCGTTTCTTTAGCAATCCAATTTTATTAAAGTAGTGCCAGTAAAACACAAAAATTTCGATGAAGTCAGTACCAGAAAAGTATACAGCTCTGTTCTTCACTGGAAAACAACGTGAACCACAGCAAAATAATACCAATAAGTCAAGCGCTTTCGCCGGGCTCTCGGGCTTTTTCAAGATAATTTTACTATGCAACCTGTATCCTTATATACTACTTGGTTGCTTAGTTAATTGTATAATTATTCTATTAAGACTTTTTTAAGTGTTCCTATACTTAAGGTTGTATTCCTTCATAAAATAGATTGTGTTAAAACTATTAAAAGTATTAAAAAGTTAAAGAATCGTTGAATGTTGCCTTTTTTGCAACATATTTTGCATTCTTTAACTAATCCTCCTTATTGTGAAATGTTTCGTTTAACCTAATTGTTTGTGTTTGTGTATGTCGTTGACTTACAACCAGGCTGCTTTTCTGTGGTGAAATAAGCTGTTTTTTTTATGTTGTATTGTACTCCTTACACTTGGGTAAACAGCAATGTTTATAAGGGTTGATCGTGAATAATGCTTATCATCTCTTAACATTGGGTCCATTAATTTAATCACTGATATATTAGCATTTTATGGATGTGTACTACATTTTTTGTTCTTTGTTTAAAATTATTCGTTACTACTATTATTTTAAATGATATTCATATTTTCAACATTAAAAGAATTTGTCTAAATTTGAGTTTATAAAATGTTTGTTTCTACATCTAAATTAATTTACTATAATTGTTATAAATACCTATATACATAACTATAAAATTACATATGTACATTTCATATAATTTATAACATTTATTTTCTAATTTTACTATATAAATAAAGCATTAAATAATCAATGAATTAATCTTTAAATATTAAATAAATACATGACTTGTTACCTATAATAATAAATAAATAATAAATAATAAATAATTAATTAAATGTGCAATATCTTGTTGTATGTATATAAATAAATAAAATGTCCAAAATTTTAAAAGTCATAAAACCATTTTAAAACCTATTTTTCTAGTGTCTATACATGAATTTCTACACCATCGTTATTTTATTATAATTTTGCCCTTCTCTGTTTTAATACACTACTTATACTAACATGCTCATTTAGTCCTGGTGCCTTTGCAGCATTTAACTTAATTTGCCAAACTAGTTCCTTATATTCCAGGGATGTTTCCCAGTCCCCCCCCCTCTGATGTCATTTTTAACCTGCTCGAGCACTAAAAATTTTAAGCTCATTTGTTGACATATTAAAGAATGTTTAAAGAATGCATTTGTTTCTTTCTTTGTTTTAATTTCGTAGGAATGTTCGTAAACTCTTCTTTTTAACGTTCGTTCAGTTTTTCCTACGTAGAAAGATAAACAATGCTGACATATTCCTAGGTATATTATACCCTTTGAATTACAATTGTAATGTCCTAGGGAATATAAACCTATCCTTCTTGATTTTAAGTATAAACCTATGTCATCAAGCATAAAAGCACATTGCTTACAGGTCCCACATTTGTAGGTACCCCTCATTAATTTTGTGTTATTTAGGTTATTGCTTATTTCTTTTTCAAACAGATTCTTAAGGTTGTTATTTTTCTTCCTTATAAACTTTGGTAATGTTGGAATCATTTTATTAATTTCCAAATTGTTTGATAACACTGGCCAATATTTTGTAATAATGGCTTCTATTTCTTTACTATCACTGTTGAATGTGTATACAAATGCTTGCTTTTTATATTCTTCACTATTTTCAATTCCTTTTGTGTTATTCATTAGTTCATTATTTAAGAGTGGGGCATATTTTTCATTTCTTTTCATTGAAATTTCATTAATTGAAGCATTAATCAAACCTAAAGGGTATTTTTTCTCTAGGAAAAGGGTCCTTAAATATTCTATTTCTACTTGAAATAAATGGTCTGTGCTACAAATTCTTGATGCTCTAATTAGTTGGTCTTTAAGAATACTCTTTTTTTGGAAATATGGGTGACTGCTATCAAAATGTAAAAACATGTTAGAGTAAGTACTCTTTCTATAGATACTAGATTCAAAGTTGTTGGTTTCATTATTTTTCATTAAATTAATATCTAAATAATGTAGTTGGTTGGAATTAATTTCATAAGTAAATTTTAAAAAGTTGGTAGATTCATTAATGTAATCAATAAAACTGATAAAATCGTGGTAAGTACCTTTCCATAAAATGCATATATCGTCCAAAAATCTTTTGTAGTGGACAATATATTTGGCCCAATCTGGTACAAAGATGAATTCTAATTCCCAATGGTGCAAGACAAGGTTTGCATATGCTGATGCACACGGTGTACCCATGGCTACACCCTTGTTTTGTTTAAAAAGTTCTCCATTGAAAATTATAAAATTGTTGTTTAAAATAATACCCATGAATTCTACTATTAACTTAATGGTGTCACCATTAAAAGTCGTAAGCTTAACTAACATTTCATTAAACCATTCAAGTCCTATTTCGTGCGGGATGCTTGGAAATAAGTCAACAATGTCGATGGTAACCATAAACTGTGTTTCTGCAAAACACTCATTTTTTATTCCTTTTAAAAATTCCCATGAGTCCTTGCAAATACATTCTAATGATGTTATGCATTTTTTAGTCATATTGTCGATGTATTTTCCTAATGGCTCCGTGATGCCCTTTGCTCCCGCTACTATCGGCCTAAATTTTAAAGGTTGTAGGCCCTTGTGGACCTTTGGTATTCCAAAAATTATGGGGGTTAGTGGTTTTTGTACTAGGAGGTAATTAAAGAGCTGTTCATTTATTGCTCCTTGCAAAAGGTGATCTTCTAAGTAGTACTTAATTTTACTATAAGCTACGTTTCTTTCATTTATAGAAATTTGTGTGTATTGTTCTGTGTCATGTAACATGTTATGAATATAAGTTTCATAAACTTGCTGGTACATAAGCACTACCCCACCTCCTTTGTCGGTTTTCATCACCCTTATTCTCTCTTTTTTCAAAAATGTTAGCAGCTTGTTGTAGTCGTCTGGGAAATTGTTAGATTCTTTGTGTTTGTTTTCTCTGTTTAATCTTCTGAACTCATTCTCCACTAATTCCTCATATATTTTCAATGAAGAGTGCAGCGGGGGGTTAAATGTGCTTTTCCTGCACAATCCTTGTTGTTTATTTTGCATATTACCAAGATAAATACTTAAATTTAGTTGCCTCATAAATAGTTTTAAATCAATTATAGTGTTGGTAATATTAATAGAGGTGTCAGGTACAAAGTGTAGTCCCTTTTTAAAAAGTTCAAAAAATGTCCCATTAATTTCCACCTCTGTGAAATTATATATAGAAAGATTATCTTGTTTCGCTATTGTGCATGTGTGAATAGATGTGTGGGCAGTTTCATCTTGGTTTTCAAGGTCAATTGTTCCTATCACACCAGGTTTATTGGAAGTTATCTCCTGAATCTGTTCCACACTTGTACTGACTGATTCACTTCTCGATTCATTTGTCTTCCTGGTGCTTGCTGAAAACCCTGCTTATTACCATAATTACTTTTTTGTGCAAGCCTTTCACTTCTTCTGGGAACCTCTATCCAATCATTATTTTCATTTACATTAACTTCATTGTTAGATGCTCCCTCCTGGTAATTCGGTCTTGTTGAAACAATTCTACTTTTTTTACTAAAACAATATGCTGTGCCATTTTTATATTCTTCTAAATCTCTTTCCAATTTCTTGATTTTCCTCATGACTACTCTATTACAATGGTCATCTACCTCTTTAAATGCTTGTTCATAGTCACGTTTCACCCCACTAAAATTCCTGTTATTTGTTATACTATCATTTAATTTATCAATGTCATTTAACAGGGCTGCAGCTTTACATTCATAATCATTAATCATCAATTTCAACATTTCTATCCCTGTTCTATTGAACAAAGCAGTAATTTCATCAAATAACTTGGTACCCGGTTGTGCATTGTTTGGCAGTCTATTACACCGTAGCCCTTTTGGGATACGTTCTACCCTTATACATTCAGTCAAGTATTCAATTTCCATTTGGGCCGTTCTGTATGAGTACAATTTATTATTTAATTCGGTTACCAAATGTTCAATATTGTTATTTTGAACGTTGTAATTTTGTTGTACAGTACCTTGTGCAAACATAAAATGTTTGCTTGTCCATTTTTTTAGGTTAAAATCATTGTTCTGCTGACCCAGGTTTAAATGCGGAGTTTTGCTTCGTGTGCTCTGGGAACTCTGGTTGTGTACCCGGTCGTCTTCAAACACTTCTGTGGAAAGTCTTTTCCTTTTTACCGTTGGTTCCTTTTCGATCAAAAGTTCTTGCTGGTTTGGTGGTGGTGCCATAACGTTGGTAGTACTATCTTTGGTTAGTAACCCGCTGAGTTGTGAGAGTAGGCAAATCACTTGCCTAAATTCTCCCCGTGTTACCGGTGCGTTGTCATCGCCATTGTTGTCTTCAATTAGAATATTGGGCGTATTGTTGAAGTCTGAGGTTCCTACGTCTTCCGCCATGTAGCAAACAACTGATAAGCAAACAAGAACAATGCAGGACAACCTCCAGGTTTGTAGCAAAAACCACAGCAGGAAACGGAACGGAACCAGCGTTTCTTTAGCAATCCAATTTTATTAAAGTAGTGCCAGTAAAACACAAAAATTTCGATGAAGTCAGTACCAGAAAAGTATACAGTTCTGTTCTTCACTGGAAAACAACGTGAACCACAGCAAAATAATACCAATAAGTCAAGCGCTTTCGCCCGGGCTCTCCCGGGCTTTTTCAAGATAATTTTACTATGCAACCTGTATCCTTATATACTACTTGGTTGCTTAGTTAATTGTATAATTATTCTATTAAGACTTTTTTAAGTGTTCCTATACTTAAGGTTGTATTCCCTTCAGAAAATAGATTGTGTTAAAACTATTAAAAAGTATTAAAAAGTTAAAGAATCGTATATATCAAGTCCAAACATGGATATCACTACTAGAAATAGTATTGGAAAATAATTTCTTCTCTTTCAATGGCCAGATCTACCAAAAACACCAAGGGGTGGCTATGGGAGCCAAAATGGCACCAGCTTATGTCGACTTAGTTCTAAGCTGATGGGAGATGGACATCCTCACCAACCTTACAGGGTTTGAGTCCACCAGTCTATATAAATGCGATATAGGTGATATCTTTTTCTCTGGGAAAGACCCCCTGAGGAACCCGACTCCATTCTAGACAGAATCAACCACAGCATAGACTTCTTGGACTTCACCCTCTCAGGCAAAGGGAATTAAGTTCAATTTCTGGATGTCACGCTGTCCCTAGACCCGGTATCCAAAAAATTTTCCTCCAACATACACAGGAAACAGATGTTCCGCAACAACTACCTCGACTACACCAGCTAACACCCCTTCTTCATGAAGAACATAGCAAAGGGCAATTTGTGCAGTTAAGCCACGTGGTCAGTAAAGAGGAAACATTCACACAAGAATACCACTTCCTAGCAAAGATCTTCATTGACAAGCACTACCCTGTGCAATTGATCAACAGTATCTGGAGGGAGATCTCAGATAACAGACTCCTCAGATACCCTCCAATATTAGGATATGGGTTTCACAACATGAAGAGAAACACAGTCTCTAAAGACAGCACCAGATTCCCCCTGCCAATCTTCCTGGACTCAGAATCCAACAGAATTATACTGACCAACAACTGGGAGATCATTAAAAGTAACTATGAACTGCAAAAAGCACTGGGGCCTTCACCCAACTTTCAGCTACAAGTGAACACTATCTCTTAAGGCTATGTGCGATACAGCCCCCCCCCCCAACCACCACCCCAAATGATCAGAGGCCTGCAGCCATGTACAGGTGTGGCAAATGCATCTGCTGCCAGTACATAGGCAAAGGGGAACACTTCATCCTAAAATCCCCTAGGCACATTTTCACCTTCCAGCAAGCATTCGACTGCAACACTACAGACAAATTTTACCTAGCAGTCTGTGAGCAATGTGGAACCTACTATGTAGGCAAAACAGTAAGAAAACTAAGTGACCAAATCAAAGAACACTACCAATCCATTAGAAATCAAGATACTAAAAATGCTCTAGCAAAACACAAATATACCAGCTCAGTTTGCACTAAATTCCTCTTCATAATCCTGGACAAAGTCACCATCCCCCATGGTGATACCAACCCCCAGCTGGAAGTCAGAGAACTTAGATGGCAGGTAAAACTTCAGGCTGACATGCCCCCAGGCTTGAATGGGAACCTAAATTTAAAAAGCTTACTAAAATGGATCAGATAAGGTGGAGCTAACCCCTCCCCCTCAATAGCAAGAGAAAAGTCTTAAATGCATGAACCTGCAAGTTAAGAATTGTATTTCTGAAGAAGTGCAGCCATGTAAGACTACCTAATGAATGAAAGCGCTCAGATACCTTATTATGTTTTCCTTTTCTTGAATAAAACTTTGTAAAATCTGGGTCATAGTACCGTATTTCCTCCAGACCAAAAGGTTTTTACTTTCATGGTTAAAGTGTACTCTAACCTTTTAGTAGTCAGTACCAGTATTAGTTTTTTATCTGCCTCGAAATGGAGGAACACGCAAGGAACTTGACCCCAGAAAGAAGCCAGGAACTGCTAGACCTCTCGACCCACATCCTATCAGCAGAAATGGCTTCAGCAGGGGAGTTGGCCAACGAAGCAGTAGAAAAGACAAATGAAATCCTAAAAGAATGGCTTCACACAGACCCACCAATAGACCAGTGAACAAGCCAATTGCCACCAGACCAAGGGAACAGCAACTTGATTACCTGTCTGAAAACATGAATTTCATGGAAAGAATCCTTGCACCAAACAGCCACAACCCTTCCCTCGGAGTACCAGCTACGGAGTACAATGATGGTAGCCCTGATTAAAGGTGGGTAATGATAGAAAGCTCAACCACCACAGGAAATTGCAGGCACCTTATTTCCAAACTCAAAAAGCTCTTATCCAAATACAAGAGCATAGAACTAGACTTTCATTACCTTTCCAAGTGTGTCGTCTTCTTCTTTCGGCTGCTCCTGTCAGGGGTCGCCACAGCAGATCAACTGTTTCCATTTCTTCCTGTCCTCTGCATCTTGCTCTGTCACACCAACCACCTGCATGTCCTCTCTCACCACATCCATAAACCTTATCTTAGGCCTTCCTCTTTTCCTGTTACCTAGCAGCTTCATCCTTAGCATCTTTTTCCCAATATACTCTGCATCCCTCCTCAGAACATGTCCAAACCAACATAATCTTGCCTCTCTGGCTTTGTCTCCAAACCTTCCAACCTGGGCTGACCCTTTAATATACTTATTCCTAATCCTGTCCATCCTCGTCACACCCAGCGCAAATCGTAACCTCTTCATCTCTGCCACGTCAAGCTCTGACTCCTGCCTTTTTTGTCAACGCCACTGTCTCCAACCCATATAACATAGCTGGTCTCACTACCCTCTTGTAGACCTTCCCTTTCACTCCTACTGGTACTCGTCTGTCACAAATCACTCCTGACACTCTTCTCCACCCACTCCATCCTGCCTGTACTCTTTTATTCACTTCTCTTCCACACTCACCATTACTCTGAACTGTTGATCCCAAGTATTTAAACTCATCCACCTTCGCCACCTCTACTCCCTACATCCTCACCATTCCTCTATCCTCTTTCTCATTCAAACACATATATTCTGTCTTAGTCCTGCTGATCTTCATTCCTCTTCTCTCTAGAGCATATCTCCACCTCTCCAGGGTCTCCTCCACCTGTTCCCTACTCTCACTACAGATCACAATGTCATTTCCAGGTGTGTAAACCAAGACATAGTGCAGCAAGGCCTAAGAGTGAGCACGTTCCCAAATGTAATAGATCACAACAGCACACTCTACCCAGCCCTCTGTGAAATCTTCAATGAAGCGGACTTGAAAATCAGACTACTCAATGAGGACAGCCAGAAAAAAAGGACACACTAAACGAGGAGATCAAGACCCTCAAAGACTACGTTCTCAAGCACCTGTCCTTCCAAGCCAACAAGATGGAGTGGATGGGAATCGATCCCAGGCTAGCCAGACACAAGGCCACAGTCATCCTTAGAAAAAAGAAAAAGCTAGCCCGAGGCATAGAGCAGTACAAATGAAAGGCAGCCTACCCGGTAAAAGCCTACTCACAGAAAGGCAGACCCCCTCACCAACAGCAAACTGACTCTAAGCCCGGTACCAATGCTCACAGGACACCACAATGGGATGCAAGCACAAGGGAGACACAGATTTACAGCCCTCCGCAGGATAAAGAGCAGCCTAGCCTCCCAAGGCTCACAAACACCAAAACAAGCAGCAGTATAGCAGAAAAGCACAGGGTAAGCAACTAAAACATACTGTCGGCAAGCAATGTACCAGTTTCCAATGCAGATAGGATCCCAGTCAAACCATTTTTTTCCCAGGACCCACCAAACAATCTCAAGGACACCCCGAGGAAGAGGCCAAGGGAGAGGGAAGGGGAGAAAGAGAGACAGAGGCAGGGGAAGATCGCAAGGACAGAGATGCTAACTCCACCAGACAACACCTCTGTTACCTCCACCACCTAGGACATTTTCAACCTCTCGCAATTTAAGCTGGATGAACAAAGCAAAGCAGTACTGAAAAAAGGACTAAACTTTATTCTGACCCAAAGGCCGTCCATCACGAACATAGTACTGGACCAGAAACTATTTTGCAGAAAATTGAACTTTAAACAAGGTATTAAAAGAAATATGTTTTTTAATGAGCAAGGGTTCTCAGACAGCCAAGGGTACGACGGTCAGTACTTAAGGACCACCAGCCCAAGCTGCCAGCCAGCTACAGGCTCCATTCTCCCACCATGTAACACTACCTAATGAACGAAAGCGCCCAAATACCTTATGATGATTTTATTTTCTTGAATGAAGCTTTGTAAAATTTCGGCTGCTACCATCAGGGGTCGCCACAGCAGATCAACTGTTTCCATTTCTTCCTGTCCTCTGCATCTTGCTCTGTCACACCAACCACCTGCATGTCCTCTCTCACCACATCCATAAACTTTATCTTAGGCCTTCCTCTTTTCCTGTTACCTGGCAGCTTCATTCTTAGCATCTTTTTCCCAATATACTCTGCATCCCTCCTCAGCACATGTCCAAACCAACATAATCTTGCCTCTCTGGCTTTGTCTCCAAACCTTCCAACCTGGGCTGACCCTCTAATATACTTATTCCTAATCCTGTCCATCCTCATCACACCCAGTGCAAATTGTAACATCTTCATCTCTGCTACGTCAAGCTCTGACCCCTGCCTATTTTGTCAATGCCACTGTCTCCAACACATATAACATAGCTGGTCTCACTACCCTCTTGTAGACCTTCCCTTTCACTCTTACTGGTACTCGTCTGTCACAAATCACTCCTGACACTCTTCTCCACCCACTCCATCCTGCCTGTACTCTTTTATTCACTTCTCTTCCACACTCACCATTACTCTGAACTGTTGATCCCAAGTATTTAAACTCATCCACCTTCGCCACCTCTACTCCCTGCATCCTCACTATTCCTCTATCTTCCTTCTCATTCAAACACATATATTCTGTCTTAGTCCTGCTGACCTTCATTCCTCTTCTCTCTAGAGCATATCTCCACCTCTCCAGGGTCTCCTCCACCTGTTCCCTACTCTCGCTACAGATCACAATGTCATTTCAAGGTGTGTAAACCAAGACATAGTGCAGCAAGGCCTAAGAGTGAGCACGTTCCCAAATGTAATAGATCACAACAGCACACTCTACCCAGCCCTCTGTGAAATCTTCAATGAAGCGGACCTGAAAGTCAGACTACTCAATGAGGACAGCCAGAAAAGAAAGGACACACTAAACGAGGAGATCAAGACCCTCAATGACTACATTCTCAAGCACCTGTCCTTCCAAGCCAACAAGATGGAGTGGATGGGAATCGATCCCAGGCTAGCCAGACACAAGGCCACAGTCATCCTTAGAAAAAAGAAAAAGCTAGCCCGAGGCATAGAGCAGTACAAATGAAAGGCAGCCTACCCGGTAAAAGCCTACTCACAGAAAGGCAGACCCCCTCACCAACAGCAAACTGACTCTAAGCCTGGTACCAATGCTCACAGGACACCACAAAGGCATACAAGCACAAGGGAGACACTGACTTACAGCCCTCCACAGGATAAAGAGCAGCCTAGCATCCCAAGGCTCACAAACACCAAAACAAGCAGCAGTACAGCAGAAAAGCACAGGGTAAGCAACTACAACCTACGGTCGGAAAGCAATGCACCAGTTTCCAATGTAGATAGGATTCCAGAATCCCAGTCAAACCATTTTTTTCCCAGAACCCACCAAACAACCAAACAAACTCAAGGACACCCCGAGGAAGAGGCCAAGGGAGAGGGAAGAGGAGAAGGAGAAACAGAGGCAGGGGAAGATCGCAAGGACAGAGACGCTAACTCCACCAGACAACACCTCTGATACCTCCCCCACCCTTGACATTTTCAACCTCTCACAATTTAAGCTGGATGAACAAAGCAAAGCAGTACTGAAAAAAGGACTAAACTTTATTCCGACCCAAAGGCCGTCCGTCACGACCATAGTACTGGACCAGAAACTATTTTGCAGAAAATTTAACTTTAAACAAGGTATTAAAAAAATATATGTTTTTTAATGAGCAAGGGTTTCAGACAGCCAAGGGTTCGATGGTCAGTACTTAAGGACCACCAGCTCAAGCTACCAGCCAGCTACAGGCTCCATTCTCCCACCATGTAACACTACCTAATGAACAAAAGTGCCCAAATACCTTATGATGTTTTTATTTTCTTGAACAAAGCTTTGTAAAATTTGGGTCATAGTTCCATATTTCCTCTAGATCAAAAGGTTTTTACTTATATACATATATATATATATATATATATATATATATATATACATATATATATATAAAATACATACTCATGGCAAAATGTGATACATGCATGGTACAAAGGTGATGCAATGAAGTAATGTACACATACTAAAATTAGAAACTCTTCTCTTGCAAACATTTGTTTGTAACTTCACATACTGTAACATCCTTAGTTTTTGCAAGGAACAGTCACACATTTGTCTTGTGACAGGACAAATGAAAACTGTGTGCTAACATAGGTATAATGCAGAGTAAATTACAAAGTCAGAAGGGCAATTCTAAACATGTGTGTTTGACTTTCTCTAATTTTGTTTGTAAAGGTTTAGGTAGCAAAGCATTTTCATCATGTCAATGCTTTATTGCAATGCCATAGGTACAGTGTTCAAATCTTGTGTAGTTGTCATCTCTGTGAAAGTAGGAATCCTTACTATAAACACTTTTCGCGTCTATATTAGATCATTGAAACGGCTCATTATCGAATGCCATAACATCGAACTGCAAAACCCAAACACTAACAATATCAAAAACCTCAAAATAGCGAATTTTTTCCCAGGGAAAAATTTGCTGTTCCTAGAAACACATGCACACACCACAAACACACGAAAAAGCAGCAATCCACACACATACACTTAAAATGTACATCTAACCCTACACTACACTGCACATACACTACTATCTATCCACTTACCTTAACCCAGACCCTAGCCCTAAGGTCAATCACTATTGCACACTCACCCACGCCCTATCCCTAACTCACTTAACCCGCCCCTAACCCTAACATCCATCACAATCACACACTTACCTGACCTGCGTCCTAACCCGAATGTCTGCACAATCACACACTTACCTTAACCCAACCCGTAACTTTCCACTGCATCACTGAAAACAGCAAAGCCACAACAACGGCCAACCGAATTCTTTCCCTAGGAAAGAATTTAATTTCGTGCAACTTCGCTGTTTTCAGCATTCAAGATATTGGGTTTGATATTAGATCATTCAAAATTCAGCCATTTCGATGATCTAATATAGACCCATACTTTTCATGTATAAGGCCATAAATTTAATAAATCATCTCATTGCACTGATTTATGGTTTAATGTATGTATGTATTTATTTATTTGTTTATTTATTTTTGGTTCATCCTTTGTGCGGCAGTTGTCATTGCACATCAGTGCCCATTACTGCCCATCAATGATTCCCTTCACAGAATGACAGTTCTCTTTTTTCACAAAAACTCAAAATTTAACTTTGCATGTGCAAAGACTTAGCCATTAGTTGTTTAAATGATTGCATTGATGGTGCTCCCTGTTCAGATTTTTCAACATTACTGAATGCAGAAAATACATCTACTGTGTAACTTTCTCATTGGCTCAGCATTGTAATGAAATATGTTCTGAATAACAGTAGAAATAATGCAGGGTTTGAATCTATGTCAGGGATAGTTTAGCTTTATTGGTCATACATGCATGGTCATGTTTTTCTGCACTTTAATCTGAATTTCACATGTATTTTAAAATGTTATTATAATATAATTGTGTACTATGCCTGCTAAGCAACAAAAATGTTACTTGTGTCACCTGTATGAGTCATATCACTGATTATAGTAAAAATACACTTCTCTGTGCACGCTGAGAAAAAAATATTACATGTGGAATAATATAGTGTAATAAAATAGCAAGATAATGAATTACAGAAATATGAAGAGCCCAGCAACACAGCTTTCAAAATATGTTTGAGCATTGTTTCAGTGGAATATATTTTTACATATCCTGATATATTTTACTGATCATCTGCTGTGGAAAACATCTCCCGTATATTCTCTGTGGACCTTCCTCAATATGTGCCATACCTTAAATACATTATGATGTCACTGAAAACAACAGGTCATCGCATACAAAGTCAACAGTTCTAAAATTTGCATGACAACATGGAGCTCTGTCAATACGAAGGAATGACTGTAGAGAACTGGCACTTCAGATCCTATGGAGAAAATTCAGAAAATAATCATGCATGTGTGAAAACATAACCATCAGCTATACAAATAAGCTGTAGCATTGAAGATACCATAAAAATCAATGTAATGGAACATTTTTCCACAGGATTACATAATTGCCTAAGATTATTATTCTAATAAAGGTACACCTGAATGTACAACAGTTATGGGGTTGTCAGAAGCAGGTCTATACCCAGTCCTGTTCAAAACTGTACACCTCAATGTATAACCAAAACAAATATACAGAGCAACCTCAGAAAAATAAACTGGTAACCACAAAACCAAGGTTTAGGCAGGTCCAATATAGGAATAAACAAATCCGTGGTAACACAGAAAATGCCTTTTAATGGAATCATAAACAAGCAACACTAAGTTAAATGCTTTTATCCATTAAGCAATACTACTTCATCAGAACAAAGGTGCCATAGATGCAAACATTAAAAAATATATAACAAATCCTTCAATCATATTAATATGTTAGTAAATTAATTGATTAAAATATTTAAAAGTGTTGTAAATAATCACTCTAAAAGAAATGCATGTACATAATAGCCATAAAATTACCACCAAAGTTCAAAATTTCACTAACAAACCAAAGACATACATAAAAAAAAATAAACAACTAAAGTTGCCTACTGTAACCTGATGTGTGGGTTGCTTGGAACATCAATAAATAACTCCTAATTTTTTTTAAACACATATACAAAAAAGAAAACAGATTAGACACTCTAAAAGGAAGAAAATTAAATTGTAGTCACCTTTATCTTTAATAATGGATTTAAAGATATTTGATCATTTAAACCCGCATGTGTGGCAGCATTGAATCTAACCTGCCACCACAATTACTCCCTGTACACAAGTTTGCTTTCCCAAGATCCCCCTCTCAGATAAATGGATACCTTCTCCAAAATAAAAAAACAAAAATGTTTCACGAGGCATGCAATTAATACTGTACTTAAATAAAGCACTATTAGTATTTCCATTTGAGATTTCATGTGTATGCACATAAACTCTTTTCCTTAGCACATGCTAAGTTTTGCTCACATAGAAACAGTGACAAAAGTCACAGAATAAGTACACCACCCCTTTAGTGTTGCAATCACAACTTTCATTGCATTTGAATTCTAAATCAATTGTTCTCAATTTCAAAGAGGAACCTTCAAATATATATTTGCAATAATTACACACCCCACATTTTCTCATTACTAGAGGGTCCTGATTGGATTTAGGTCTGGATTTACTGGAACCACCATGTTCCATAATGTCTTTTATATTAAAGCATCTCTTGAACACAAACTGAGGTTGGGTACCCACTTTCCTAGCCACCCTATTGTCACCTAGTATAGCCCTGCAGTTTTTCCTGATGGTTTGCAGAATTAAATTATTTACATTTCCAAATCTTATAATCATCATAAGGTCCAGATTTACAGTGTTGGCATTGTCATATCTTGTACCATTATCAGGAAGGTTTTGGCCTAACAGTGGTGGGAAGCTGTCATTGTGCTTGGCACATACCTCTTCTTCATATCACTTAAGAAGCCTTCAGGGTACCCCCTAGCCTTAAACATTTAAATAAGTTTGTCCACCTCTGACAAGTTGGCTTTTTCAGATTCAATCCTGGAAACACAAATCAACTATCCCTTAACCAACCCCTTTTTTGATGAAATGGGTTGTTGCCCGAAAAATGCAAAAAATTATTTTAGAAAGTGGGTTTTTTATAAATCCTGGAGGCAAATTTTTGAGTGGAAATTTTTTTTACAATTAAGACATCTAAATAATTCATCTAAGTGTTAGAAATGCTATAGGTGAATCCTAAAATCTGGTGGTATTGTTCAAGTATTCCACAAAGTCTTATAAATAAGATAAACTGCTTTTCCAAATAATAAAGACATCCTCCGGGTAATGTAAAAAATATATATATAAATCATGTCCAGAAAATTGGATTTGAAAACAAAGTTATTTCCCAAAACCACAATTCATGTTAGCATATAAAGTAAGTTGTGTAAAAAATTCTCCATCAAAGAAAATGCAGTTGTTACAGAGAATGACATTTATGAAATCATCGAACATATTAATTTCCTCATTGCCTAAAAAATCACATTCTAACAAAACATCTTCAAACCAAGCCATTCCTGTCTGATGTTGGAATGCAAGAAAACTGTCTGATCTGTCTTAGAAAATCCCATGAGTCCTTTAGGACATACAGGTATCTCCCCCCAAATTTCTTCACCCTTCTATCTGCGTACAAAACCAAGGGGTAAGTATTGGAACCTGCTGCTGCAACAATAGGGTGCAGGGGTGGGTTGACAGCATTATTCTGTACCTTGAGTATTAAAATATACTGAGTACCATGGAGGGGTTCAACTTGTATAAATCTATAATGTTTGGGCCCCAGGAAACCTTGATTGAATAGATCTTTAAGATTAACATCAGTTTTGTAGTAGGCTTTACTAATTTTATTCTTTGATGACCTGACATATTGATAATCATTTAAAATTTCATACATTTTGGTTGAATAATCAGTCAAGTTCATAATAACCGCACCACCCCCTTTGTCGGGTTTCATAACCCTTATTTCTTTGTTGTTAAATAATTGATCTAATAACTGTTTTACACTTGATGTTAAATTATAATTAATGCATTTTATTAACCATCCAAGAATGAATAGAATATCATTTTTGCAACACTTTTCAAATAACTGTAAAGTAGAATTAATAGGGGGATTAAAAGTACTAGAATGGGTGAACTCAGTGGGTGCCCTGGACAAATTAGAAAATCAATAAATTTCAGGTTCAACATCTGTACAAACATTTTCAAATTCAAGATAATACTAGCTAAGTCAAGCCTTCTTTTGGATACAAAGGTAAATCCTTTACAGAACAAATCAAAAAATAAATCTATCATCGATCACAAGCTGATTATAATTAAAAATTTAAATCCACATTGATTATATACAATTCCATCACCCCTGGTAGGGCTAAATGAATAGCAGTCAGATAATCCATTAAAACATGCATTTGCATTACATTTGGCAGCCTCAGATAAACCAAGGTAACCTGTGGTGATGTAATCATTTGACTGGTTAGTATAACAAGTCACTAATTCATGGTTCCTCGCCTGTATTGGGTTTTCTGTCCCTTTATCCGCCCAGCACTTGTAGATCAGTTCATCCCCCTCACACAGTTCAGGTGCTGCCCACATTGTGCTATGCTTGCTGCCCCGTGCAAAGGGTGGAATTCCTGATGATTTAAAAAAAATCATTATTGTCGTCAAATTGATTTTGTGGGAGATGTACAACATGGGAAGGGCTAGAAAACATAGAGTGTGAACTAGTGTGAGTCTCTTTGGAAGTATAATAAGCAACCATTTGAATAGTTCAATTCATCGCAAATAAGCTTTTTTTTTTTTTTTTTTTTTTTTTTCTTACTTCCTAATTTTGAATTTTGATACATTTCACCAATAGTCTTAAAAAACATTAAAATAGTTGTCCTGCTTGGCCTCAAACAGCAAATCCCATCTAAGGAAAACTTCACTTAATTTACTGACATATTAACTTGATTGTAGGATCTGTTGTGTGACTTTTTTTTTTTTTACTTATATATTAATGTTTGCATCTATGGTCCCCAAACCTCCAGTGTTCATCGCCATACCTGTCTGTCTTGATATCCTGTATGTCTGTGCCTGCTATCTAATCTGCCCTACCTCCCTACATATATTATTCCTCTCATTAATGGACGAAAGTGCTTAACTTAGTGTTGTCTGCTTATGATTCCATTAAAAGGCATTTTCTGTGTGACCACAGGTTTGTTTATTAATGTGTTGGACCTGCCTAAACCTTAGTTTTGCAGATACTTCAGCTTATACCCTTAGACTATCAGCTCTTGTATGGCATGAACAGTTAATACACAGACATGTTCATGGTTGTTTTCATCATGGGTTCAATTCTCAAGGCTGTCATTTACAGTTATTAACATTTTATATGTGACCAAGGAATTGTGCAGTACTTAAAATTTATATGAGGACAGCACTGAATGACAACAACAACAAGGAGATTTTCATGTTGCGTTTGTTTCTAACAATGTTGACATTGTGAATACCACTAATCATCCCAGAGTACATGTTCAGAGGTGGCAATATACCATTTGAGAAAATATCATTGAGCTATCAACATTAACCAGCATTCGTTGGAGTCACTGTGGAGCATTTGTATATGCACTGCGCAGCACACATGTACAAGTCTTACTGCCATGTTTCTCAGCTAAAGTGGAGATTGAAGAAACAATGCACACATGTCATTCCAGCCCATTCCTGTGCTTTCCATCATTGTACACAGGCATTTACACTCATGATCTGAATTAGGCACCAACTCCCTGCAATTTTTGCAGATATCTTTCAGAAGTCACGGCACGCTATGGTGAAAGTAATACTCCCTTCAGAGCAGACAGGTGGAGTAAGGAAGAAACCAACAGTTTTATAGGACTCTTCATTAAATGTTACAGACAGAGGTTTCTGCAGGATAACTATAGTGGGTCATAGTACAAAGCTGGGGCTTCTACTAGAATAGCCAAAGCTGTCACCAGTGTAACTGGCACCCCATGCAAAGGCGAGCAATACTGTCACCAACAGAGTGATGTAAAAAGGCAATATCGGGACCTCCTTCAACTATGGGAGCAATATTATCAGACCAACAACCCCCACAGTTTTGTAAGTATAGTGGCCTATACCCAGGCAATACAATGCCATGACTTGCTAATATGAATAGGAGTTCTTATATATATATATATATATGTATATATATATATATATATATATATATATATATATATATATATATATTTATTTATTTATTTATATATATATATATATATATATATATATATATATATATATATATATGTATTTCTTTCTTTCATTTTTATGTCTGTTTTATGAAGCTTCAGCTGAGATTGAAGGAAATTGGGAGGTACATCAGGAGAGAGACTACAATGTATCAGAGAGGCAGGGGTTAAATATGGGTCAGGTATGACTGATTGCCATTACATAAAAGCCATGACTATAAAAGTAGTCTATCAGTTCTCTGAACATTGGTCTGTAACTGTTTAACACAATACATGACTAGGCATACTATACATACTCCAATTGTACATATCTAGATGATTTGCTTTTGCAGCATTGCATTAGTCAATATTTCAGTAAGTATAGATATCTGTGGTTTCAAATACAAGCAGAAATTAGTCTGTATTACTTAATATTTATTATTCTGCAGTAAATAACTAAGAATAACATTTTATGCAGTTTGCATATACATTTTATGGCATATAATGCATATACCCAACACTCGTTTAGTCTCACTATTCAGATAATGTGTATAATATTGACGAGACTAAATTTACTTTAACACACATGTATGGCTTCTAAGTAACACATGGATGTGAAAAATCTAAATATTTATGTGGGAATATGCAAAGGATGTTATATATCACAATTATCTGACATTAATTATATTTTCTGTGATGTCTATCACCCACCCTCTATATCTTTCTTTTCTATCCTTTTTTTATGATACACTGACTAGAATTGCTGTGGAAACATGACCGACAGCACAGGTAGATACACCATACACAGTGGGTCTGACTGGGACAGTGTCAATTTTCAGGAGAGACCCAGGGAGAAGAGCTCCAGTCTAAGCTTGCATACACATTATCACAAGTAATATAATTTATAAATAGAATTGACAAAAAATGAGTGTTAACACATTATAAGATAAAAATGTAAAAACAAAAAATATATACATAGTATCAAATAGAACAAGACTTTAAACACTTGAATATAGACAAATATATGGTTAAACTTTTATATGTGGAGGAACACAACACTGGTTACGAAATTAAGCAGGGTGAATCACTTAGGCAGAGTAGTGCATAGTTAGTACTACGTCCATGGTGAGAGTTGCAACTAGGAATGTAACTCCTTATAGGGAAGTAGTGTTCTTAGAAGGGATATGTTAACAGAGTTAGTACATACAGCCAAATTGTGTAAGCAGTGCTAAGTTAATAATTAACCTGCAGTGTTACATGTGCAAAGCCAGGATTCAAATAAGTGTCTTTTGAGAGAGATTTTGAAATGATTAAGACTAAGTATGAATCTAATACTATGTGGAAGATTTCAATTTTTAGTAACAAAGATTGAGGAAAGAGAGTTGCCGGCTGTATTGGATATTTTGGTTACGTGGAGTAAGTCTTTGTTAGATGATCGAAGAGAATGAATATTCAAATGTTAGAGTAGGGTTGTAGAAGATTTTTTAGGGAAGGACAATATGTGTGTGTAACTTGAATGGTTGCTGAGATATAGTAAGCTATTTACAAAATATTACAGATGTAATAGTTACTGTGTTTACTGTGACTTATGAAATTCAGTTTAAGACCTAGAACCTAAAGAATACTACCACTATAAAAATAGATTGCACTGAAGGCTTTGCAGTTTGTACCTCTTCCATAACCTCTATGGTTCCAGAGATATCAACGTGTTTGAAATGTGAGGACATAATTTGAGTCTGTCAAAAGGCTTAGGCTCTGCCCATTGGAAGTTGCAGTACAAACGTCCTGATCTCCATTGGAGTAAATTAATTAAGAATGGTCCTGTAGCGTGCTGGTCCGGTCGCATCACATCTGTTCTTCCTGTCCGCCCGAGCTATTTGAAATTGTTTCTTCACTGGTGTTCATATCATGGACAATTACCTTTGCAGTGTCAAGTAAGGGAATTTGTTACACTGCTTGAAATTGCTTCTTCACCATCTAAATGTTCACTTCACTTCAATTTATTGACATATGCTGAAGTGTGTGTGTGCTTGAAATTGCTTCTTCACCAACTAAGTGTTCAATGCACAGATGTTTGCTGAAGCATCTGTATATATGTGTGTGTGTGTGTGTGTGTGTGTGTGTGTGTGTGTGTGTGTGTGTGTGTGTGTGTGTGTGTGTGTGTGTGTGTGTGTGTGTGTGTGTGTGTGTGTGTGTGTGTGTGTGTGTGTGTGTGTGTGTGTGTGTGTGTGTGTGTGTGTGTGTGTGTGTGTGTGTGTGAATGCACAGACATTTGCTGGTGTGTGTGTGTGTGTGTGTGTGTGTGTGTGTGTGTGTGTGTGTGTGTGTGTGTGTGTGTGTGTGTGAATGCACAGACTTTTGCTCAGGTGCGGGTGTGTGTGTGTGTGTGTGTGTGTGCTGTGTGTGTGTGCATGCACAGACATTTGTTGAGGTGTGTGTGTGCACGCATGTGTGTGTGTCTGTGTGTGTGTGCGTGCATGCGTGTGTGTGTAAAAATGCCCCAGTTAAGTATACCTGTGTGTGTGTGTGTGTGTGTGTGTGTGTGTGTGTGTGTGTGTGTGTGTGTGTGTGTGTGTGTGTGTGTGTGTGTGTGTGTGTGTGTGTGTGTGTGTGTGTGTGTGTGTGTGTGTGTGTGTGTGTGTGTGTGTGTGTGTGTGTGTGTGTGTGCATGTGTGTGTAAAAGACCCCAGTTAGTATACTGTCTGCAGTTAGGTATACCTCTTCGTGTGTGTAAAATGACCCAGTTAGGTATAGTTGTGTGTGTAAAATGCCCCAGTTAGGTAGGTGTGTGAGTCTGGGCGGCCACAGTGGTGCAGCAGTTAGTGTTGCCGCCTCACAGCAAGAGGTTCTTTGATTCGATTCTCAGCTGGGGTGCCTTCTGTGCGGAGTCTGCATGTCCTCCCTGTGGTCTCGTGGGTTTCCTCCGGGTGCTCCGGTTTCCTCCCACATCCCAAAGACATGCAGTAGGTGGATTGGACACTCTAAACTGGCCCTAGGTGTGAGTGTGTGTGTGCCTTCTGTGGAAAGTTGGGCGCTGGGCTGGCAACCCGACACTGTAAAACTCCACTGTCAATCATGAGCGGACAGAAGATCCGCTGTGGCGACCCCTAACTGGCAAAAGCTGAAAAAAGAAGAAGGTAGGTGTGTGAGTGTGTGTGTGTGTGTGTGTGTGTGTGTGTGTGTGTGTGTGTGTGTGTGTGTGTGTGTGTGTGTGTGTGTGTGTGTGTCTGTGTAAAATACCCCAGTTAGGTATACCTGGTGGTTAGTCTTACTCATGCTCAAACAGCCTGAATTATCTACCCATAAGACCACTTGTTTGTTGTTCAAGGAGTTGAGTCCATAGCTCTCAACTCTCCAGATTTTTAACGCAATGTCTGGAATGTTTGTCTCATACTTTTGGTATGTTCCCCTTAAAATGTGTGGTTTTCTGGCAAATCATTGAGAACTGAATTCACTAAATAATGATAGCCATTTAAGTTTCAGTCCTCCTATATTTCAGGAAACACATGATAAAAACAAAACATTTTATTCTAGCAACGTTATAAGATTATGCAAGCAATGTTTAAAATGTGTCCTTGGTTTTGGGCCTTTGACCCCCCCCCCCCCCGCCACCCCAATACATTTTGATTTTGTTTTTTTCTAGATTTCTTGTGCTGCAAAGTTGACAGATATAGTTGAGTCTCAAGTGGATTTTACAATGAGCTGAGAGCTTCAGGGGAACAGAAGTTTAATGCTGCTTATACAAAGTCTGCTTGTTGGTAGCACAACAGGTAGTATGCTTGCTTTTGATGAAGAATGCTGTGGATTCTACTTCCACTGTATGTAGATGGAGTGCAGATACTGTACTTTGTTGTACTTTAAAGGGGGTGAATGCTGCAATCCTGAGAAGATACCTAGTAACTATAATAAACCTTTTATCAGTTTGCCATCCATTCCCTATTGTAATATTACTAGCTTATCATTTTTTAATGTAACATTGGTAATTTATTCTTCAAAGGCAGCAGGCACTTTATTGATGAAACAATGAAATATATTGTTGTTTGCTAGCAGAAACCTCTTCATTAGTTACAGATCTCTTTGATGTGGAATTATTTAGATAACTTCTACTTCTGCAGAGATTGTGCATATTTACTTATATTGATGGATTGTAATGACAGAAGTTTGAGTAGACTTTTATGATGGAAATGTTCTGATTTTGGGCAAATTTGTCATTATTGGTTCATATATTTTATTTCATTGCTTGCTACAAAACATTTCAAAACAATAAATTTAAAACACGGTCTAACAAGTGTGCTGTATTATACAAGGAATGTAATTTACTACAGTCAGGAAGGGGAATGAAAGAACGCATGTTATGTTTGCGTGGTCCTAAATATGTTTACAAGGGGCTTGTGATTTGAAAACAGCCCAGAGTTAAACAATCCGTCACTGGCCAGATGCATTTTCTTTGAATGTAGGTTTCAATGCTGTTTCAGTGAATGTGAGTTTCAAGGGTAGAGAAGTTTTAATACTAAGTCTGTTTTCATTGTGAGACTGAATTGCTTTATTTAGCAGATGACTATCAGTGTTTGTGCTATAAAATTTAAAATAAACGTTTTAAATGAAATCCAAATAATCACTGTAGAAGCAAAGTATAAAACAGTATGCACGTTACAGTGTTTATGGTAAATGGGAGAAATAGCCAAGTAATGGGGCACTGGAATGGCTGCAGTGGGGAAGGCCTGTGTATGGGGAGGTCCTATTTGACCATGTTTTTGTTAGAGGGAAGGGGCGGCAAATTCAAAGATGGCGTCAGGCAGCACAAACTCTAGCTACGCCACTGGGGCAGCCATGGCTCAGAAATGGAAATGTCTATACTTCTCTACTCATTATTTTCACAATGCTTAGCATTGAGCAGCAAAGACCACCACCCCTTCCCATTCTAAGTTAAAAAACTCAAAAAAATAATTATGCATGCACTGATACTTTCCCAGTGGTCATGCAAATGAGCTTGCCAATGGTGTGCATCAGTAAGTAAGTATGGCAGACTGAAAGTAATGTTAGTGGCTTCTATTGACTGTGCATGGTTTATTTCTTGTATTCAATATATAAGGCCTCCATTGTAATGCAGTCTATCTAACAATATAAATGATTGTAGCAGTAACACATCTTACCCTTTTAAGTGTGTTACTATGAATTACTACTATTTCAAAAATATTTGCAGACTAGTATTAATAAGTGCAGTGTGCATTTTTTGCATGTATACAGTGGATGACAGGGGACAGCATTGCCGCATCACAGCAAGAGGCTCTTTGGTTCAATTCTCAGCTGGGTGCCTTCTGTGTGGAATCTGCATGTCCTCCCTGTGTTTGTGTAGGTTTCTGCTGTGTGCCCTGTTTTCCTCCCACATTCCAAAAACAAGCAGTAGGTGGATTAGATACTCTAAATTACCCATAGGTCTGAGTGTGTGCACATGTGGTTACTACGGAATGCCTTTCACACCTTTAGACCAGCTACTGCACAGGAAGGAACTAAAGGTGGAGGTGTGTCAGTCTTTATTAAGAATAATCTCACGTTCCAACTAGTTAAAGTTTATGACCCACTGAAACTCATACATGTGCAACTCACCATAAACTCTATATCATACCATATCCTTGCAACATATAGGTCCTCCTCCATGTCCCAGGAAACCCATACTACCTATCTTAATGTACTAGAGTCCGTCACCGTTCAACCCAATGGGGGATCTCAGCTACCCCTCTATAGGATGGGAATCTTGCACCACTTCTGATGCACAAGACTAGCAATTCATAAACTTTGTTAATGCCAACATCCTGGAGCAGTTGATCCATTCTCCTACCAGGGGCACAAGCATCCTTGACCTTGTACTCGTGAACATAGGGGGGACAACGTTCCTCACCCAATGTAATATATTCACTCTTCTGATCTGACCATAAGGCAGTTTTACTTGAAATAAAAATTAAATCTGGGGATCCAGCAAAACTAAAAACCTTTAGGAACTATTCTAAGGCTAACTCATCTTTACTAAGCAATACCTTGGCTAAATTCCAAGCACCTCCAAACCCAGTAAACACCACAGAATGCACTGAGCTATTTACAACATCTCTGTGGAGCCATATTGATTGCTTTATAGACTGAGCTGTTCCCACTCATATTAAGAATAAGAAAATCTGAAAAGACATGCCACCCTGGTCAAATCAGAGTATCAATTGATTATACAACAAAATAAAAGCAATCTTGGCCAAGTGTAGGAGGAGCAAAGCTGTACATACTACAATCCCCCTGACCAATCAAAACAGGCAGCTAAGATGGTTAATTAATACTTCAAAGGCTAAATTTGAAGAGAAAATAGCTTCTCAGGCAAAGGACAACCACAAACCTTTCTATGGTTATGTCCATAACCTTGAAGGAAATACACATCAATGCACAGAACTTATTAGAAATGGCATCACCCACACTGAACTGGAGGCCATTGCCAAATCTTTGGCTGACAGGTACAGCTCAGATTTTTTCCGCCCACTCCCCTAAGTAGTCTAAGGGAAATGCCACATTACATAATCCCCCAACGATTACTAGAGAACAGACCATTAAGGCAGTTTCCAAGGGCACAAACTGGAATGATGAGCCCCAATAACATCCTGGGATATTTAATAAATTCCATGAAATGTAATCTCTCTGGTCCATTTGAATCACTTTTCAACTAGAGCCTTCAGTCAGGTTTTGTGCCCAAGGAATAGAAGATGGTTACATGCATTCCCCTGCACAAAGGAGGTCCAACCATTGATCCAGGTAACTATAGGCTCATAAGTCTTATCAGCCTCATATGTAAGGCCATGGAAATAATCATCATAGGCATGATAAATGAGGACATAGGTAACCTGGAAATGCTAGACCCATCACAGTTCAGCTTTGGTAAAGGAAGGTCACTGCCTATTAAATCTCATGTACTTTTTTGAGCAGGTCACCAAAGCATTGGATGAAGGTAAGACTGAGCACACAGCATACCTCGACCTGACCAAGGTTTTTGATGCAATACCCCACTCAGACATTATAGACAAGCTCAGTAGATTAAGTATAAACCCTTTTATCACCCACTGGAGAGTCAAGTGGATCATTGATAAGATCCAGGAGGTCAAAATAGGTTAGGCCACCTCCACCAAGATGCCATTCACTAGTGGATTCCTCCAGAGCACAAAGTATACCATTGTTTTAAAAGTTCCCAAAGTCCTTTAGAGTTGTTCTATGTTAGCTGCTATGTGTGCTACAGCATGAGACTATGGGGGTATTCAGAAAAAAATAGTGCAATTTGTGATGCCTGTATATTGGCCCAATAATCAAAGAGCTTCAATCCTTACCGCTAGCACCAGTGAGGGGCTTGCACATTGGGAAGGAAAACAAGTGCACACACAGTAAAGTACAATTTCCCTTAAGAGCACACAGAGTTTACAGTCAGTCTGGGGCTGGTTTATCCCTTTCTCTTCAGATCCCCAATAAGACCCCCCCCACTGGCACAGCTATAGAGCAGAGTATTTAGCCATGGTTCCAAGCCAAGTCCTCCCAGCACTTCCTTTGACAACCAGTGCTTCATGCCCCTGCCCAAGTAGCTGACACATACACACACACACACACACACACACACACACACACACACACACACACACACACACACACACACACACACACACACACACAACACACACACACACACACACACACACACACACACACACACACACACACACACACACACACACACACACACACACACACACACACACACTCTCTCTTTGAGATATGATTTATATACAACCACACAGACACCCCTGCGGAAGACTGGCACAGGTTCACTAGGTATACCCTTTCTTCCCAGGCTATAAGGTAGTAATCCACTGCCACCAGAACCCCTACTTATCAGCTACTATAAGACCCTTCCCAAAGGGTGACAAATTTCACTGTGTAATAATACTGTTATCCAATTAGTGTGACCAGACCTTTTAAGGCTATTGGAGTGGCTTAGTACAGTATCACTAAATACATGCAAGTAATCTAGAGCTTAAATTATCTCTACACAAAACAGCCACAGAAAAAAGGTTTAAAATATTTAATAAGAAACAATAAAAACACAAGACAAATCTCCTCATTTCAACACAGTGCTAGTCACGAGTTCAGACACAGGAATTTTAAAACGTGGGATAGTCTGACATAAATATAGAAAACAGCTAGTCTAATCTTACTATTTTCTATCTATTTCAAGGAGAAATACTAAAGTCTAAGATCCTACTTACATACAGAGCAAGCAAGTGCTGCTGAGTGGATGTTCTGCAGAATAATGCAAAAATGTGGTCTCTTCCTCTCTGAGATCTCTTAAATGGATAATACATCACTGCTGACTCATTTTAGATTACATCATTCTTGACACTTCTCTGATTCCCAGGCTACCAGAAACTCTAAATTTACATGTCTTAATAAGCTAGCACCTGGTCAGGAAGCCACAGCAATAAAAGACATTATACATGTAAAATCTAGCAATTAACTCTGATCTCAAAACAATAGAAAGAATTCCTTCATCCAGACATCCTGTCTCCCAGCCTTGAGATCAAACAGTCATAAAATGCTTTACTTTATCAGCTTTCTTCCAGCAGGGTGCACTATGGTTACATATTTGAAGTTCAGAACATATAGCACAATTATTCTTACATTTAGTTTTCTTACATTTGTAAAACAGCATGTGGATTATATTAATATTTACAACGACAAAGAATTATCTACAAAATTCTATCTAGCTGGGCTGGCAGCCTTTCAGTTTTTTGCACAGTTCATAAACTAAAGTAGCACAATGAGTAATGATACTCAATGAGGGATCTATTCAGAGTCATCAGCATGGTAATTGCAAACATCATGTATGCCAATGACAAAATCAAACATGACAGCATGGTTTTGAAACATATTAAATTAACATGATGCGTCACTGTGCTCAGCTATTCTAAACATTTTCATATTTTTTTGTTGTATGGATGCATTGCTTGAGCTAAACTGCAAGGAATAGCATCTGATATGACTGATCATCATGTGTGACTAACCATGCTGGACACCAGCATTCATGATATTGCATTTTGATGCCCTCCACATTGTAAAAGGTTTTACCAGCTAATAACATTCCATAACCGGTTTACAGTGAAATCCTTGAAACTGCATCTGTCGACCAGCATGTGGTCAACTGGCAGTTTTCAAGTTGGCAGAATGTCGAACTAAAATGTGTCAACTATACTACAGCAAACAGGTAGTGTAGTTTGAGTATTTGGGTTCGACATTGTGCAGGGAGATCGTGGTTCAGTGAGGAACAGGAAATTAGCCCATTTCCTCAGTATAGTGTGATCTTGGATTTGGTGCAGGGTGTGGGGGGGGGGCACAACTCCCACATGGTGGGTGCAGTGGGTCATATCCCCCTGCAAAATAGTGGAATTAACATACCATTGACTGTAGAGTGTAACTGTATGTTAATGTGCATAGGAGGATGTGAGTGACGTCAACTCCTGCTATGTCAAATATATCGAACTATGGATGTCGATGTATTCATTTTCATATTGGTTGCTGTTTCGAAATTCTGAATTCAGCATTTTGGGTCAACATTCTGAATGGATGACCAAAGCAGATTCGGAATTTCAATAGTAAACCTCCATAAACTCTATGACCAGGACATTATCAATCACTACCATGTAGACAAAGACACCATATTTGAGTTGGAAGACAAGTGCTGTCCTTACATGGGATTAAGAGAGTATGTGGTAACTGCTTATCCCAATGAATATGAAAACATGTGTAACATTAATCATCCTTGGTATGGGGATGTTTTAGTGCTTGACAGAGACAACATTAGGATTTTTGTAGGTGTTGGGCTGGAGAATCCTGCACCATTTCCTTGATGTGATGCTGCAGAATGTGTATGGCAGTATATTTGGTTTCCACAGACAGCAGAATAAAGAAACACCATTAACACCATTAAAATGGCCCAGGGTTTTTGGGAGACATTGACTGTATCAACATGACTACCATTTCACTACCAAGGACCAGCTTGCTCCACTTAACATTTATTATATCAAATGAAAGAGTTTATACTCCATCAACTTTCCAAGTAGTGTGTTGTGCACATGATTTTATATGCAGCGTGTCTGCATGCCATGCAGGCAGTTCATATGATTACTACAGCTAGCACATGCGCAGCCTACATCAGAATTTCTTGTGGACTGATCTTCCACAGTAACATCTAAATGGTAGGTACCCACATTACTACCTACAGAGATCCTGGTAGTCTCATCCCATGAATGTAGGTAACAAACCTCTCATAATGGCATCCGCTGTTGTCTTTTGCAGATGATGCAGGATATGCCTTGGAACAATGACTGATGATCTTCAGTCATTTCCCCCACACCCTGGCAGAGATAACATATAATGCTACACTGTCACAGGCACAAAACATCATTGAATGTGTGCTTAGACTCCTGAAGGCCTTCTTCTACTGCTTAAAACATCTGGTGGCATACTGCAATATGCTCTGGCAACCAGTCATAAGATATATGTGATCTGCACCCTGTTACATAACATTGGGGTACAAAAGACAATTACGACATTGGGACACAGTAGTAGTGCATGATATACATGTGGCAGCAGTGGAGGAGGAGATGTCAGAGGACCCAGATACCTTTGGACCCCATGTGATGCAGAGATGAGTGCAGTACATCATGGCACTGACAAAGAGGTGGCAGCTAGTCCACAGCTATGGGCTGTGACAAGACTAAGAATAAAACTGGCACATGCAATAACATTACCAGACTATGCAGTACAGTGCATTCTCCAGCCACACTGTGCATTAGATGATAGCATACCCTCACAGAGTGGTGGTTAGGGTACAGTCATTGTTTGTACAGGTGCAAGGGGGAATAGTGTCAGTTGACAGCAACACTAACATAGTTGGAAGGATGAAGAATAGTGGATATGATGTACACATCAAGGAGGTTTGTGTGTCTAGGATCCCATATTCCAGTTATGGGTGGAGGTGTCATGGGTGTGATCTCAGCTGGGTCCACCACGTGGCCCTACAGCCTCAAGATTGGAAGCTCCTTGTGCAAGGAATGGAATATTACATCAAGACTGTGTAGAGGAATCCTGCCATGACCTCTTAGTTGCATTTTAGTAGAATGTTGGTGTCCACAAACCCATGAATGGACTTGAGTTAGTTTTTATCATGGTAGAACTACAGGATACCACAATGTCATTAAACTGTGGGACCTGACTGGCTTGTCTGATAGGTGTGCCATAGTAAAGCAAAATGAACATATGTTGCATCCATAGAAGACAACCATGGATAGTGATGCCATCTTCAGAATGGTGAGCGTCATTTGTGTAAGCTTGGAGTGAGTCTGTGCACTGCATATCTGTCCCCTAGGACAACGCAGTTATTAGTTAACAGCATATTCACTGATGCACCAATGGATGTCACCTGGATCTCAGATGCCCTCAACTTATGGATCTGCTGTGGGCCACCTCATGCAATGCCAATTTAGCTGCATTTCAAGATATCCTTCAGTCTATGCAGTAGTCACAGTTCCTCATATTGGCCCAATAGCAGACTCAGCATCTCTGCTATGGTATGGATAGTATCTGTCTGTGCCTGGATCAATAATCTAAGCATCTGCTTTTCGATTCCAAGTGTGACAATCAGGTCTGGGAAAGTCCTGATATCATGGCAGTGATGGCCACCTACATGTAATTTCTCTTATGCTGGATGTGAACACCTCAGTGGCAGTGCAGCACTTTGATACCATTTGTGATGGTCACACCTGTGTAACAGAGATGGCACTAACATGGATGGGATGACCTTTGTTGTACACAGGTGATAATAGAAATTTGTCCGGGCCTTGTACTATTACCTTAGCTGTGGGTGATGTGTGTGTACCTTCCATAGTTTGTGCCACTGAGAATCAAATTGTGCCATGTCCATGGCCCCATCATCATCAGCCACATGGGATGCACTGACCTCAGGTATATTCTAATATGTTGCACTGGATCCTCTTCTTTGGAGCTTAGGTATACATACAGATGGAATATCTAAATCAATGGAGGATAATACTTTTGACTGCTACCAGCCTGTTCCTGATAGACTGCTACATGCCAGCTGTATATGTAGCCTATGGTCACATGCATATCTTGTGGCACATGTTATTAATGTTGCAGCCCCAGTGTCTATGGATGAAAGATATGCATATGAGTTTGTCTGAGTAAACAACATACAGGTGCAACTCACTGTCCTAAAGGCATGGCAAGTGCGACTACTTACCTTGTGCATAACCTATAGCCATGCAGGTAGTGTCTACAAGGTCTGCCCCCACATCTAAGCCACTGCCAGGTGCAAGGGTGCTCACATTTTCCAGAATGACCAATGCCAGAAATTGCCCCAAACTCAATGAGATGCCTTTATGTTGATGGTCCACTCCAGTGGTCATATTGGCCCTGCAGTGACATATCAATGATCCTGTGACACACCTGTAGTATTGTCCTGTTATGCACAACCACTTCATTGATGTTCTGCATCAGTCCCTGGGACACTTTGTTACATAAGGCCATGTCTGCATTATCTTTCTGAAGTATATATGACAATGGCAACCTGAGACACAAGGTATGTATGGGTCCATAGGCTATGTATACAACTGGCATATAGTAATCTGTTTACATAGGGCCTACAGAAGTACCTCACTCTTCTGTGAGGTGAACATTTCCATTCCTTTAGTTCAATGCCAATTCATTTCCATCTGTGGATTAGAAATCTGGATTGATGAGTATATGTATGACTGTCTGTAGCACATAATAATTAACCCTGTACCATTCTCTGCACCCTCAGAGTTGCTATATCTCTGTGTGCTGAAATCATTCTGACACTGTACCATAATATTGTGTCTGTGGGCATGTTAGCCATGCTTTCTGTTTATCAGATATGTGCAGACAACACAGCCTGTGTCTGGTGTACTGGAGGTCCAATATCCACTAAAATAAGTCATGCTTTCCGTGCACTTAGGACACAGTGTTGTAACACCTACATGGCAGGATAGCAACTGGGCCTGAGAGTGTTCTTTCCTCTGCCAAGTTGAGGCCCCTAGCAGGCCTACAACTGTCATGACCTGCTCCTGAGCTCTGTCAATTTGAGCCACTCCAAGAGGACTGTATCCTGTGCTTTCTTCTTTGACCTGTTAAGTTAAGCTCCCTCTAACAGGACTGTAAACAGTCCTGTCCTGCCCCTCTACCTTGTCCAGCTGAGCTCCCCAGTCTGTCAGTCCCTGTCATGCCATGTCATGTGCTGCAGTATCTCACACACTCCACTGCTCTGTTAACGTGCCCATTTCTTCAGAGAGCACTTTCATGGTCACTGCATTCCTAAAGTATGTTAGCAGTTGTCCTGTCTGCTGTCTGTTTGTCTATATGTAAGTGCATGCATTTTGACTGTACTTTACTTTGATAGATGTTTTCTCATTGTCTCTTATGCATTGTACAGGATGTTGCTTGCTCTACATTCCCTCAGAAGGTCTTATGAACAAGGTAGTAAAAAACTGTAGCTTTGTATTATGAATTGTGATTATTTTTTTATTACATTAAGCAACTTTATTTCTGAGCCTTGTCATATATTATTATATGACAGTATACTTCAATATCCACTGTATTCAGTTTCTCCACATTGCTCACTATAGTGCATTGTTCACAGAGCCATATCTGGCTCATCTAGTCCAAAAGGTTTCATTCCCAGTGTAGTGCCCCACCCCTTCAGCTCTTCAAGTGAACAGGAAAAAAAAAGGACTTTGACTCACACTGTAGCAACCCGATCAGTACCTTGTGCCAATCAACTTACTACAGTAAATCCTCACCCCTTCGGCCTACGTGCTAAAAAATAATGAAGGAAGTTCACATCTGCACTTCTCGATCATGAACCTTAACACTTTGCAACCCGGGCAATTGTCCTTTCACCCCACCCTCACATTGCTACTGACTGTCTGGTAAAATGTATACTAAACTTTCATCATGCAAAATTGAGTCTCTGAGTGTGTTAATTATGCTAATTAGATGACTCATCATCCTTATCAGTAAACTGTGCCTATAACATGATGCATTATCAGATATAGGAATGACTATGGGAAATGGGGTGAAGGGGAGGTTTATGGGAAGTGTGGGGGAGAATTTGAAGTTGGAAACAACCGAACAACCCCCAAGAATCTGAAGAAGAAGATAGACCCTTGAAGAGGAGAGATTATTAAATTAGGAAAAGTATATTATAATTCAAAAAACTCAAGGGGTGTATTTTCGGACAAACAAACAGCCTGGAATTTAGTAGTATATATTACCAATATATAATTTGGACACTGAATGGTTTCAAGTTTTGAGTCTAAGGTTGAGGAATGAAATTAAGAACCCACTTAGCAACAAGACATTTTCATTCTAATTTAACATCAGAAGAAAACACACTAAGAACTATTAGTGATAATTCAGATTTGATTTGAGAAGAAAACCCTGACAAGGGGGAAGGGTGGTGGTGAGGTTGAAATCAATCCTGATGGAAAATGATGGATTTAATGACTTAAAAAAATGAGAAAGGGTATCCATCAATGAGTTTAACGATCCATGATAGAAAAGAGAGAATATATAATTATTGTTGATGCTTATATGACATGCTGATGCAATGGGTAATATGAAGGTATACTTTTAAATTTAAAATAAAAAAGAAACCCAAAACATTTTGGTATCCCTAAAGTGCACAGTGTAGTCAAAATAGTCTTGATCCCCACTTAGTGTCAGCTGAAGTCAATATCACTTCCTTTAGCTTTATTTGTTGACACAAGATCAAGACAAGAGAATAGAAAAGAAGTGTCAACATTTTAAAAGATTCCTGGGAGTTTTAGAAGAAAAAAAATTAAACCTTTATATATACCTCGAAAATATGCCATTTGGGTACCATGGGGGTTATGACTTTGGATGTTTGGTTTGAAGAAAAAGCAGTGGCAAAAGAAAAGCTGACACACAGATTTTTAGAAACTTAACACCTTAATTGGATGTAAGGTAAAAAATAAAATAATTTTATCTATGAATATGTTTATATTAGAAGAGAAAAAAGGGTTGCAATGTGGCACATTGTTTATTACTTTTTATGCTGTATTTAATATTAAAATGGAAGTTTTGGGAAGAAAAATTAAATTTTAAATTCCCCCTTTTAAAGGAATGCTCTTTATTGTTTTTTGTTTAGATGATTTGTGTTTTCTGGATTTTTAATCTCTTTAACTTTTTTGAATCTTTACATCACTTTTTAAAAAGGTACTTCCTACTTTAAGAATTTACTTGTAACTTACCTAGATGTCTGCAGGCAAACATACAGAATTTATTTTCTCAGGAGGTTATCCTTTAGAATTGTTCAACAAAGGAGTGTCTGAAGAGTTAATTAAAGAGCAGAGTTCTGATCAACAGCTGGTAGATATGTCCAGAAAAAATAACCAGGGCTCATTACTACTTTAGTTTTGGTGATCAATCAGCAGAGAAACAAACATTCTAGGGGGTGGAATGGAATTTTTCTCTATTTCTTCTCTTGATACATTTTTTTGATGATAAAGAATTAACTTATTTGGGTGAAAAGAAAGTAACAAACCAAAGAAAGGTTATATAAATGTGGAAAATGTAATTATTGTTCACATTTATTTTGTGGATACCCTGTTTTTTTTTTACAAAAATTTAACATTACATTTAAATACTTTTGCCAATTGTGATACAAATGGAATAATTTATGTTGCATTTTGTAAAAATGTCCATCTTCTCTATGTAAGAAATAAAAGTGATAAAATGCACTTAGTAAAAATTTCTTAAAAATGTGACACTCTTCTATCATTTTAATTATTTATTGAAAATCAAATTAGTGATTATGGAAATGTATGAGACTAGAAGTGACATATATATATTTTCAACTTGGGAATTAATCACAATTACATTTGAACTGTGATGCAAAATGATTGGTTAATTTGATTATTACTTTAGTTCAAATGTTTATATAAATACACCTACTTTGTAAAATGGTTTATACTACTAAACATTTTGTGGAATAATGCGTTGGAGTGTTCTTGTTTCATCTTTATATTTCGGGACCTGGATTTATTTGTACATGATGCATTATCAGCCCTGACACAAACCTTTACAGTTCACTGCTGAGTCTTTTAATTACATCTTTAACATAAAGCCCATACAATTAGAGACTATGTCCTACAGTAAGCTCTCATTCAAGGCTTAGACAGTCCCCATGGAAAAAAAAGAATGAACTAAAATGTTGCTGCTTATTAGATTACCCAGAAAAACATTTTCAGATTGTCCAACCCCTTCTCCTGATTGTTCATTATAACCTTATACCTTATCCCTGGCATTTCACAGCTGTTAGAAGATGCCTTCAGTCTTTTTGTGATTAAGGCCTAAATGTATAGATGACTTACCAGAATCGACCTTCATTAATGCAGTCAGGTGTCAGTTATCTCCAGGTGACATCTTCGAAGAGGAAGAGGAAGGTGTACCAACCAATCATACATCAGAGCAACGGTGAATTCCAGGTATTTTTCTTTCCTTCCCTGCCATTCTTACTTTGCTGTTTCTGCTTCCCAGGGATTAGCTAATGGCACCTAAGAGCCACACATTGTCAGGATATTGAGAGCAGGCGACAGCGTGACAAGTAAACAGAAGTCACTGAGAATCACATATAAACACAAGGTAGGGTTAAGCTTCATTTTCTTCCTCTCACCATTTCTAATACATTCAAGAACGAGACACAATTCTAATTTGTTAACATCTCTGGCAAAATATTCTGACATCCATCATAAAGAGGACTTAACTCATCAGTTTTACAAATGACCTGCAAGGTACATGTAAAAGAAAATGATGCAAAGTCAACATTGTAGCATATTTGTTTTTAACAAGGCCCAGTCCCAAATAAATAAATAAATTAATAAATACATTGTCAGAATCATGAGATCTTACATATATTTACTGATGAACTGTACAGACCACACCTGCAAACACCTTTAAACCAGGGAACTGTAGGACTAAGAAGCATAGAAATAATGCCATGCAGGAGGCATGCATGCCTTCTAAATCATTTTTGGAGAAATTTCAGGTATGCAGTAGAAAAGCTGCAGTCTTTGAACATAATCTGGGTTTTTGAAACTATGCTTCAGTTTCCAGAATGCAGACCCTTTTGCATAAGGGTGGATCCCCAACTCCAGATAGTTTATGTTCCTGAAGAGTATAACTTTTCAACAGTGCAAACGCCCTGAAATGATAGGCTTAAGGAAAAAAAAAGCCAAGCAGGCATTCTGAAAAAAAAAGGCCATTTAATGAAATGTAGAATCATAAGCACATTTCATTATACAAAATAAAGTTCTTAAAGTGCAGTCTATGGAATATGCCTGGCTTCTCCCTTGGTGTTGGTGTGGTGGCAGTGGTGATGGGTGTGGGGGTGGGATGGGAGTTGATCCCCTTGCAAAAGATGTAGATATCAGGGTCTATGTCAGATTATTGACTTTTCAGAAACTTGAAGAAATATTGAAAAGACCATAAGATCAAGTTTGCAAAACCTTGAATATCATTAAAAAAATCTACCTTTTTTACATTTTTGCAGGGAGAACTAGCCCCCTGTACCCCTCATAACCCATGCAAATTATATATACCAACTCCAAGATTGCACTACAGTTGACGTAAAGGGTAAATTTCCCAATCCTCGATGTACCATGATCTCCATTCAAAAGCTTAGAGTTTTCAAACATTCGATTATATGGTCTCAACCATATAGGGTTTGTATTTCAGAAAACATGATCAACTGATAGGGACCCAGATATCCACATTTAAGAATATGTGGAGCTCAGGCTCAGCAAAATCTCGAAATCATTTTTCAGCCCCTGCATCTACTTTTATGGAAATTTGCTTTCCACATCACTTCTTCCTCAGCCTTCATCTCCAAAACACCTTCCTCTCTTTGGCTCAAGTTAACCAACAATAATTTTGTTTCACATTCAAGTTTCCTGCTTAAACATATTTATTTGGTTTATTTATTTATTGACATTTGATTAGTGGAAAAGTCCGACTGGATAAGAGCCCATTTTCAGCGTAGGCCTGGACAGAAAAGCTTCAAAGTATTATAAAACATTTTAAGAATAATAATTTTGAAGTTGTTAAACATAATTCAAAAACAAATACTGTTTAAATAATTATAACAAATTAGACATGATATGAAAACATTGCTTACGAATTGCTTACATAAGGTGTATGATAATGATTTAATAGTTAGAAAAATTTTGTAAGTTAGTACAATACAAACAGGAACTGCAACATGACATGAGAGAAAAAAAAAACAGACGGTATATTTAGAAAGAAAATCAGGGGAGGGAAATCGATAGAAGTAAGGAAGTGAGTGAAGATGGGACAGTAAGGAGATGTAAGGTATGAATAGGTATTTGTCCACATTTAAGGACGTACTTTATCCTGGTGTTGAGCAAGAACAGAGTCAACTTTTGGTTACCAAGTTTTTCAGAATGGTTTTGAAGGAGGGTCAGAAAGTATTGACATGATCGATAGAGGTAATGAGTTTAAGGGCTTAGCAAAATAGTATGAGTACAGACAATGCCCAGCAGATTTGATAGGTTTGCGGACGGAAAAGTGTTTTTAGTCATTGGAAAGTAATGACTGACTAGGAATATAGTTGTGTAGATTGTTATTTAGTGCTGAAGATGGATTCTGGATAATTTATAGGTGGTAAGAAGCTGTGTATATATTAGTTGATATGGTAGTTCTAACTAATTTAGACTTTTTAGTGCTATACCGTAGTGTGTTCTGAAAGGGGTATTTCATGCAAATTTAGCAACTTTGTTACAGCATTGTTCAAATTTTGATTTTTGTGATACCTGAATGTTAGTATTCTACTAACACATAGTATGTGTTATTAAGTTAACTGCTGATCAAAAGCCACAACACAAAATTATAGGAAAGCATGTATGAGGAAAAAGTAGCACATACCAGTGAACTACAGCACAGCCAGGCAGATGAAGACAATTTGGGTCTTTTGGCAACAGGAGCAAAAGAAGTGAAGATCAAGGACCAAGGATGCTGGTAGAAATTGCTTGTGGACACATTTATTTATTTACATATTATGATTGTGAATATCCATGTGAGCAGTAGCAATTTTCTGTGGAATACAGTGAAAATACGATCCAGGGAAATGGTTAAGTAGCATCACATGTAATGTACATGATGGGGTTTCTTTTGTTTTTATAAGTGAGCTTTCAGGAATTTTGTTTCTCCTTACTAAGTTGCAATACTTCATATGTTCATAGGTGGATACTAAGCAATCAGCCCAAGAGCCATTTTAAGCCCTGCCAAACTTACCAAATATATACTAAAGTATTTTAGACAAGTGTTAATACTCAAAGAAAATTTACAGTTACAGTATAGGCTTGTATACAACAAGTGTTTACAAGGTGCTTCTGTCCACTAGGGACATTGGTGTCAAACCAGGGGTAAATTTGCAATTATCCATCTATTAGTCCAGATTAAATTTGAATATGATTAGGGATAAGCTTTGCTTTACATGGATGAGAAGCCTGTTGCAGAGAAGGAGTAATCTTTGAAGCACACATCCATCTCTCCAACATGTCCTGAGTCCTAGGAGACTCTAAGGTAGCTGCTTTTGCTAATTCCCAAGACTGGAAGGTCATGAAGGATGTGTAGATACATGAAACCTGTCACTTTACATATCACTGTGGTGTCATATTACCTGCTGTCCATTGATGCATGTCACATGGTCCGCAACAGGTGATTGTATATACCTGCCTACCATTTTTTTTCCTGATTTACACCTAGATAGTGAATGTGGCCTCAACAAGAACAGACTTGGGCTGGGCTCTTACATGGTGCAGCATTGAATGTACACTCTTTCTACCCTTTCTGCACAGGGTCTATCAGGAGCACCTGAGGGACTATAAGGCCAACTTTTTAATAATGAATGTTTGGCACCAGCATACTAGGGTGATGAGTGTTGCACTACAATACTGAATCATGAAAGCAGTGGCCTGAGAAGGTGCAATTCATGCTTCATCCTCCAATAATGAGAAGAGGAGGTTATACAGGGAGAATTACCATTTTATTGAAAGTACTGTATTCTTAGTTTGTCACTGTACAGTAGGCCTAGCAATTGCAGCTATAATTGACGTCTGTTGTGATGGATATTTTAAGTACCACAGGAGAGTGAACAATACAGGGATGCTTACCAAAGGAGGTGAGACTGGCTGCCTAGATGGTGGTTAATTGCAATATCATCTGGCAGCAATGCCATATTTAAATAGAATGTAACACATACATAACTAATCTGCTATATTTCTCTCTGTTTCTTTGTTCTTTTTATCTGTTTACTTCCTTATTTGTATTTGTTGACAAGGAAAGTCTGATCAGACCAAAAGTGCCTTTTCAGCAGAGGCCTGAAGAGAAAAGCTCTACAGATATTCAACTATATACTAGCATAACAGATTTACAATGAAGTGACATTAATGTGAAAAACAACAGCTTGTAGCTGGGAGTATATTACAAAAAAGTAGCAAGATCTAAAGTTTAATAATGATAGAGAAAAAAACTCATAGCAATTTTTTTAGGATGACAAGTAGTCATATTTACAAAATATATACAATTTTAGGGAGCACATTTGGGGATGACCATGAGAACAGATGTGTATTTGGACACCAAAGCAAACAAGGAGTTTCTTTCTGTTAATTCATATCAGAGGGACACTGTGGACACCCTTCAAGTAAGAAACTGCTCTTACTTTAACAAGAATAATGGTGCTCTCTGCTTCTTTGCACACCACCAGTTGCATCACTGGATGTATTTATATAGCTAGCACATGTGGTGATGCGGCAGCCAAATCAAAAAGGATAAGAGGGGACTGCTCCATAAAAACTGACATAGACTCAGATTACTTATATGACTCACTTGCCTCCCTTAATAATCTCATGAAAGATGTTAAAATGGATCTACAACAGTTGAAATCCACAGGGGGAGAGACTACAGCTGAAGGTACTAAATTTGTACCTAAAATTTGAAAGACTTCACCAGGATCTATTGGAACAAAAAAAAATAAATAAATAAACTGAACAACTGAACAAGTATTCTCAGCAACTAGAGGAAAAAAAATGACAATGACTGCTTGAGCTTAAAGTGGATGATTTAGAGAACTGAATGAGGAGAAGTAACCGGAAGGGATGGGGGGACAGAACCAGAGACTTTAGAAGATAAGAGCTGTAATTTTTACTGAAGCATAGTCCTCCTCCATGTATTTAAAGAGCTCATTAGATCATTTTTAGAACAACCAGCAAACTCTCATGGAATCTGATAATGAAGTTTTTTAACTATTCACAGCCCCTGATACCTGCTACTTCTGATTTGCAGGCCTCTATTGAGACCCATTCGGATTTGTATGCCGCGAGATGCTTCAACTATGGAACCCATGGATGTCTCTACCTTGGATGGGTCCGGAGCCGCTGTGCAGGCACTGGCTTCTGAGGGTGTATTCAGGCCTATGGACTTGCATATTAAACCGATGCCTCCTTCTTCATTTAAGCCTAAATCTCAAACCATGCCTAAAAAAACAACGCCCAGGCCACATGCTCAAGCCTCTATGCCTAAAAAACAAATGATAAGAATGGCTGAAGATCTTATAACTCTAATCAGGGGAAGCCAACCTCCCCATTCTAAGAGACCTAGGACTGAAGTTGTTTATTAATCTTCTGACCAGGATTCTGATTTTTCTGATTCTTCTGATGATCTGGATTTGCCCTTATCTACTTATGAGGATTCTGAAGCAGAGAACTCTATTCCCTCTGCTTCCCCTCCAGAAGGTTTTTCTTTTGGTGAAACCTTACATACTCTAAGGGAGCATTTCCACTGGGAAAGCCAGGATTTTTCTGATTCAGAAAAGAGGCTAAGGGATTTCTTACCCCTGCCTCAGCATAGGCCTTTAGCTATTCCTCCTGCACTAGACATTGTTGATGATGCTTTTTTGGAATCTAATTTGGCACCTGATTCTTTGCCTCCTGCTCCCAGAAAACCTGACAGATATTACAGGGTTCCTGATTCTCGCAAGTTCCTTTATAAAAATCCTATTGCGGATCCAGAGACTATTTCACAGGGTCCCAAGGGCATTAAGGCTTCTACTACTAAAAATCCTACCCCTTCTGACAGAGACTCCAGGGTGCTGAATAGATGGGGTAAGAAGGTTTACACTTCTGCAGCCTTGGCCATTAGGGCGTTAAACTGCCAGTTTCATATGTTAAAGTATCTGCAACATGTTACTGGATTGCTTAAACAGAAAATTATGTTGATTCCTGACTGTGCGGAAAATAAAGAATTACATGATTTAATGCATTCTGCTGAACAGGTTGGAAAACATACTTTGCAATGTGGATTTGATTCATTAGAGGCCTTTTGCAGGGCTGCTGTTACTGGGTCTGTGCTCAGAAGGCATGCCTGGCTTAAGGAGAAATCTTTGCCTGATCATGTTAAAGCTAAATTGTTGGATGCTCCCTTAAATCAGGACTGCCTGTTTGGCAACAAGGCTGAGGAAGTTCTTAAAAAGATGGATGATAAAGCTAAATCTATGCAAACTGTTAAGGATTCCTTACAAGTTCAGCCTTCTAGATTTAGTAGGCACTGGCCCTCTAAGAATTGGTCCTTTCCAGCCTCTTCCATGTCTTCTCAAGCCAAACCCAGACACAGCAGAAACCTCAGGTTTCAGTCCCAGGGGACATACAAGACTAAGCAGTGGGAGGTTTCCACACCCATATCAGGGAGTAGTAAGACTTCCCCCTATGGAAAACGGTCTCAATGACTTGCTTTTAAAACTTCAAAGCACTTTCCATCTGAATGCTCGTTTAGGCAGAAAGATTGGTCTGCAGGTCAAAAACTGGGAACTCATTACCCAGAGCAAATGAGTTTTAAATATAGTGTCCCAAGGATACAGATTTCACTTCCACAACTTACTAACACCAAGCGGGTGACCAGATCTACCCCCAAATCAGGGGGCAGAGGCCCAAAATCAAGTACTCTCTGTCTTAAGCATGAGGGCTATTCAGTTGGTATCAGAAGAGGAAAAGGGACAAGGTTTCTATTCAAGACTTTTCCTGGTACCCAGAAAAGGCAATATGTGGCGTCCTATCCCGGACCTTTCCATTCTAAACACCTTTCTAGTGATTCCAAAATTCAAAATGCTGACTCTTCACCAGCTGCTTCCTATGCTAGGCAAAGATGCATGATTGGCAACACTAGACTTAAAAGAAGCATACCTGCACATCCCTATCAGGGAGTTTCGCAGAATCCTTAAGTTATGCTGATGACAGCAACTGATCTATCTTTCCAGCAACTAGAACTTCTTCAACAGGGAAACTGGCAAACATAAACACTGGGCATCAGGTAGATCTGTTTAATGTAGTGTTAAAGGCCTTACTACACAGGCCACAGTAATGTCTGTTTTGAATGACATTATTGGACAACAGGCAAGTGTGTTAAGTTTACAGGAAACTAAGCTATCTGAATATATGCTGCTAATGTCTATTGACATTGAAAGTAGCCATCCTCCCATAGCAAGATTAGATTTGATCCACTAGCATTGAAGCATCTCAGTCTCCTACAGTTGCTAAGAGAGTGCTAGTCACAATATTGCTGAAATGTGGGAGTTCAGGGAAGAGTTACTTGAGATGCATGGGACTCCTTTAAGCTCTCTCTCATGAATTATACTAGACTCTTAGCTGCAAAGAAAAGGACATGAGAATTAATTTACATGACTATGAATTTATCTGGCTAGAACTGTTGAGCTTTACAAGAAATCTCAATGTTAGGATAAATATCGGAGAAATTAAATTAACATCTTGAAACAGGAACTCAGCAATATACATTTAGGGAGAGAATTGATTTGCTTCACTGGTCATGACAAGTGTACTCACCTAAAATGCTAGCACACATATTTTATGAGCATAAGTTTGCCCAATCTATTCCAACCCTTAGAGACACCCAGGGTATTCTGTTTTACTCTGAACAAGGTATAAATACCACTTTAAGGGATTTCTATGATAACTTGTATAAGCAGACTCCCCCTCCCCTCCAGGGTATGATGTGGTTGATGAGTTTATCTCAGCTGCCACATGGCCCAGATTTGAACAAACCAAGATGGCCAAATTGAATGTGACCCTTAAGGAAAGTTAATGACACTGAGTGGTAAAGTTCTTGGAACATGCAGCTTCATGACAGAAGTCTTAAAGGTCTTACAATAGGAGGCAGTGAAGAGCTACTAGAATTGTTTAACACCTGCCTGCCATAGGGGATCCTTCCCTTGGCCTCTAGAGTTTCCTAATCAATCAATGCAAAGATCAGCAAATTAATTTACTAAAAAGTAATGCTACATATCCATAGAAAGAAATTAATATGAAAGCATATTTTTTCTCTCAAAGCATCAGGTGTTAAACCAACCTAAAATAGAAACATCATCCTTATGATTTCTGTTGTATATACCTTCTAAACTATATTCAGCACAGTCAGACAGAGGTAGAATAAGAGTACCTTGGGTCCTGGGTGTGTTTCATACCATGATTCTCCCACTTTCTTTTAGCAGGTATGCATAACTGCACATTTATTTGGATTCCCCTTCCTGATTTAAAACCATTCAAACTGTTCTCATTATAATCCACCAATGTCTATACCCATTGATTAAAACCACTTAACTATGTATATCTCAAATGTCAAGTTCAAATAAAAATAGCCATGGTAAAGTATTCCAATGTAATTTAATGAAATGCATACTTGTTCTGCAAAGCCAGACTAATAACTGTTTAACTTGATCATGACAGCAAGATAAGTCACTCTTATCCACAGACAGCTCCCAAGCGCAGCAATAATAACCTCATTGTTGACTGTGCACACTGCACATGCCTGACTGTGGTAAAAGGAATAATTATGGACACAATATGTATCTCAGGTTTGTTTAATACAAACACATAGTATCCCAAATATTCCAACTAATTTCATGTAAATGCACATTAATCCTGCAAAGATAAACTTTTTAAAGGGATGAAAACAAAACAAGAAGGTAAGTTATTTTCATTAACAGATACCCTTCACACCCATCTAGCAGTTATAGCCACTTTGTCATGCGCATGTCACCTGACCATGGTAAAACAATAATACATGTCGATCTTAGAATCAGGACAAGGACTAAAAGTAGTGAAGGACAAAGGGACAAATTTTAAATATTGTTTATGTATTTAAACTTGAACAAATAACATTTTTGCATTGGCATTTATTTTCTGAAGACCACAAAGTCTGTAACTCAAATGTTTGTCAGTATTTTTTGTCACTGCAGTCTTCAACAATTTGCCAGAAAACCACAATTTTACATAGATCACATAAAAATGAGGCAGAGTCAAGAGCTCTCTGCAAAATTAATGACAGTTGCAAACTGGCTTCACACAAACGATACGCAAAGCTTATTTCATACAAATGATGCTGGTTCTGTACAGCCAGAATGCAAGCTCAGCAAATGATGACAGGTTAAGCAAATTATTCATACACAGCCACCCCTTTCTCACATTCAGTTGCTCCATCTTCAATGATATGGCTGAAAGCCACACATTTTTCAGAGGCAAAAAAATGAAAATATGAGGCAAAGTTGGGCACATGTATAATTCTGAACAGTTCCAAGTTCAGGTCATATAAATTGCACCCAGAGACTAAATAGTCCCATTTATTTCATATAAATGCGCACTAGTTCTGTAAAGCCAGACTGTAAGCTGGGCAAACTTTAACAGAGTAGGTTGCAGACAAAAAATAGTCAGCAAAGATCAGGAGATTCTGAGAAACCAGGAACAGTTTCAAATTTGAGCAAAAAAGAAAACAGGCACAAACACGGAGCAGAGAACACACTGTAAAAGCAAAAGAATCACAGTAGGCAATCCACAAAGAATATTTATTAAGAAACGGATCCACAAAGCTTCCGTCCCTGCACAATCAGGAACTTCATCAGAATAAAACAATTCCTTTCTCTTCCTTGTGACTTGTAGTTTTCAGTGTGTTTCTCCTTCTGATTTCCACTGATTGCCTTTCTGGTCTCTTTGCATTCCACCTGGTTTACACCTCTTGTGCTATCTCCCTGCCCCAATACAAAGTCTATATTAGAATCCTGCTGAGCATGGAGCCATCTTTAAATTTCTAGTCTCCCGCCAGGACACAAGTGCTCTTCAGCAATTACATTCTGCTTGCCGGTAAGCCATTAGACCTCAGGAATTTGTTTAAAGTGTTCAGATTTGTAAAGTAATGCTTACTTTTTTCTCTTGTCTTGGTTGGCTCTGCCCCGCTCCGTTTGCCCTTGCTAACGCTCAGGCTCCCTCCGCTCCCCTGCCCTGCCCCCTAATCCCTCCTGCCCCCACTAACTCTACATTTATCGTAATCACAGCCACACCCACAGCTCACCCTCACATCACCTCCACCAATCACAGCTCCTCAAGTCATATCATATTATACCACACCAACTTGCTCCACACAAAATACTCCCAATCACTCTCATTCCCACTAGGCATTTTTTACATCACCCACACTACTTCCCCATCCACATATAGTGCAACCCTATAATTCCTATTCAGACCCCCCAACTAGAAACAACTTAAACTTTATAACCATGGCTATCACACAACTAAGTCTAGTCTGTCTTCTCATAATTCTTTACAACACCACATTATCACTCTAGCAATATGCCTAAACTTAGTAGCACAACACTACATTATGCACTTTTGTATACAAACACCACACATTATAATAATATCTGCCCACAATTCTTCAAGAACTACATAACGGACCAACTCAGAACTAAACACATATGCTCTCATTCTTACTCCAAAAAAACACAATACTTTCTCACACTCCTCACCAAACTCCAACATCTGTATAACCATGTTAACTCCAGGCTCATCATAAGTGGGGATATCCTCCACAACCCAGGCCCAAATCGATCCTGTCCAACACAAACTGCTCCAACACAAATGTCAGAACATAACAACCCCACAGTTTTCATTCCTGGGCAAATCAACAACAGCAGCAAAACCAACCATCTTTCAATGTTAAATATTAATATTAGAAGTATCACAAATAAAATACCTGAACTCCAGGCCACAATAGCACACTACTCCCCAGACATAGTTGCTTTAACAGAAACCTGGCTAAATAAAAACATAGCTAACTCAGAGGTTCTCCCTACCGGCTACAGTACCATTAGACAAGACAGACCACTTTGTAAAGGGGGTGGAACTGCCTTACTGTACAAGTCCAACTTAACTGTCCATCAATTACCAAACTCCTACCCCTCCCCCAATAATTGGGACACACTTGTCTCACAACTTCAACTTTACCCTAAAAAGGTCATCACCACAATTGTGATCTATATTACACCTGGTAATATACTTGCTAGCCTTGAAGACTTCTTATCCTGGTGTTCTTCCACATACTCACAAGAAACTCGTATTCTGGGGGACTTCAACCTAGATTGGTTCACCTGTATATCAGAACCACCAAGTAATCTAATAAATATCCATGGCTACCAGCAACTAGTCCAAATTCCAACTAGATGTGATAAAAAATATAAAAGGGAATCCATCCTTGACTGGGTCCTAACTAACAACCCCACATTGTACCCTCACACAGACAGTCTCCCAGACACCTTAAGTGACCACAACATAATATACTTTATATATAGTAGAACAAGCATATGCAACACCACTAACTATATATCCACTAGAAACACAAAAAAATTCTCTCCTGAGGTCCTCAACACTTTACTCTGTAATTGTGACTGGTCCCCCCCTAAAAAACCTCCCATTTGACCAGGCTGTAGCATATTTCAACAAAACATTTCTACAACACCTAGACACTGTACTCCATTGTGCAAAATCAAGGTTAGAACCTCTATAAACCCCTGGCTCAGTAAAGAAACCAAACAAATCCTCAAGTCCAGAGACACTGCCTGTCTTTACTATCAAAAAAACAAAGAAACACAAAGCCTAACTAAGTACCAAGAACTGCGCAACCGTGTAAAAAAATGCATTAGGCTGGACAAAAAATCCTTCTACACATTACAAACTAAATACCAACACAACCCACAAAAATTTTGGCAAAATGTAAACCAGCTACTGAAATCCACCCAAAGGCTACCCCAAACCAACCACCCCTGACATTAAAGTTCCCATTGAAACAGAATTCATCTCCCACTTTGTGAACTCAATTCTATCCTTAGTATCACAGGACAGTTCCTTCCTCACTATCCACCCCAACACAAATAACACTAATACAAGCTTTACCCTCAAAACAGTTTCCACTTCAATCAAAAGCATGCTCTCCAAACTAAAAACCTCATCAACAGCAGCTGACCTACTCCCCAGCTATTTCTTGAAACTCACAGCAGATGCTATTGCTATCCCAGTATCCACTCTCATAAACAGATCAATTGTTGAAAACTATGTGCACAAACTCTGGAAAATATCCTATGTTACACCCATACATAAAGGTGGGACCTCCACTGAACTTAATAACTACAGACCCATTGCTTTAGCCTCGCCCCTGGCCACAATCCTAGAAAAATGCATCCATACCCAGATGCTAAACTATCTCCTAGACTGCAACATCCTGTCACCTACTCAGCATGGTTTCAGACCTGCCCATAGTACCACTACAGCCCTCCTTTGGTTCACAGACACAGTAAACTGTCTCAAAAATGAAGGCCTACAGGTGTCAACTCTTTTTTTGGATATGTCCAAAGCATTTGACACAGTATCACACCAAATACTGCTAAACAAACTAAACCAATATCATCTATCAAATTCCACTCTTACCTGGTACCAAAGCTACTTAACTGACAGGTACCAAGCTGTGAAATGGGAAAATTCTCTCTCTCCTCAGCTGCCCATAACTATAGGAGTCCCACAGGGTTCTATCTTAGGACCACTACTATTCACAGTCTTCACAAATGACCTCCATACCTCCACACAACATGCATCTAAAATTCAGTATGCAGATGACACTACCTTAATCTGTGCTGCACAAAACATCCCCACCCTCCTGCAAACAACTCAACTAGCATTCTCTGATGTTGAAAACTACCCAAAGTCCAACTTATCCTCAAGCCAAAGAAAACTCAGCTTATGATTATAGCCAGTTCTAACAAAAATACTAACATTCAATTCACTATCTACTCCACAAATGCTACTGCAATTGCTCCAGTGGCACAGGCTAAGCTATTGGGAAAACCATAGACTCCCACCTAAAATTTGATAGTCATCTCAACTTAACTATTAAAAAAGTACATGCCAAACTGGGGTCACGCTACTGTATCAAACCATTTCTTACCAATAACACAAGATCAGGCATTGCTCGCTCCCAACTTCTATCCATCCTACTCTATGCATCTCCCATTCTGACTAATCTCAACAAAACTGAACTAAGCAAAATGGAAGCCTGTTATAACAGAATTGCCTGCTTTACTGCAAATTGCTCATATAGAACTCATCACTGTACTGCTTTGAGATAGCTCCACTGGCTTGAACTGCCCAACCTCCTAACCTACAATTAGCTCTGCCTCTGTCATTCTATCTATTACCTCCCCAATAAGTGTCCTGCCCTCAAAAACCTAGTACAACATCACTCAGCCAAAAGGGCTCTTAGATCATCAAACAAGCTACTACTAGAAGTCACCAACAGCTACAATAGCTTTGGAGATGCACTATATAGTAGTTCAGTGGCTAAAAAATGGATCTCTGTCCCTACTAGCATTCAAAGAACATCATCCAAAGCCTCCTTTAAAGACCTCATCAGGCAACATCTCAAGCAAAGTTGGCAGTGCCATGATTGCTCCCCAGGCTAGTGAAAGTGGATAACATGTATATACTAAATCTAGAGCACTTGATAATACTTTTCAATCTTACTCACAAACACTGGCTAATCTACAATGTATGTACTGTACCTGTGCACTATGTATGTATTCTACCTATGTTCCAAATTTCAGTTGTACACCACAAATCTATTAATTACCTTTATTTTTAAAATTAATATTTTTTTGTTTGTTATCTCCACTGTAACTGTTTATGTGCCGCATAGCACTGTAAAAACATGTCTCTTTTAATTTGTTTGTATACTGATCTTGTCTAAACCCACGGTAGTGGTGCGGTGGTAGTGTTGTCACCTCACAGAAAGACGTTGTCTCATTCGATTCTCAGCTAGAGCATCTTCTGTGTGGAGGCATACGTGAATGGGCTTGCCATTGTTGAAGGTTGTGTGTCAGGGCTGGTAACTCGGTACATAAAAATCCACTACCAAACATTAGCAGACCAGAGTTCCGCTGTGGCGACCCCTAACCGGGATAAGCCAAAAGACACAACAACAACTGATCATGTCTAAATAACTAAATGTGTCTGTAATTTTTCTTTGTGGAGCTTTTCTCCCCGGGCCTCTGCTGAAAAAGGGCCTTTTCGGCTCAGTCAGACACCCCAGTTAACAAATGTAAAATAAAAATAAAATAAATAAATAAATACATTTTACAGTTTGCCCCTTGGGGGACTACTGTATCAGAGAAGTTGCAAAAATTAGCATTCTGTAACATTACAAGGGTAGTAGTGAAGGTCAAAAACCCATGAGCTGGCAAACTGTAGAAGGAGAAACACATTGAAAACTACAAGTCACAAGCAAGATAAAGGAATTGTTTTATTCTGATGAAGTTCCTGATTGTGCAGGGATGAAAGCTTTGTGGATCCAGTTCTTAATAAATATTCTTCATGGATTGTCTGCTGTGATTATTTTGCTTTTACAGTGTGTTCTCAGCTCCGTGTTTGTGCCTGTTTTCTTTTTTGCTGTGTTTTTTGGTGCTGTTTATTCACTAGTTTCAAATTTGATTCACACAAATGTGTATTGGTTGCTTAATGCCAGGCTTTAAAAAGTGCAAATGTAGGGGGCAAATTGCTTCCATCCAAAGCAATGCTAATCCCCCACCCCACCCCCGGTTGCCTGCCAGCATATTAATAAAAGAGTAAATATTCCAATTTATTTCATATAATGTAAAATATCTATCAGTGACTGGCTTTAAATCTTGAAATGTCTCACTTACAGCAGTTCATGCACAGCTTGCAGTCCCATGTATTTTCTGAAAAATAAATTTAAAAAGCCTAAGACAGATAGCTGTAATTATTTTGTGAATAGTAAAAATTCCTAAAGCTGCACAAATAGCAATGTTATCATTGAGAAGTATTCTTTAGAGTGATGATAGTCAGTACATTCATAGTCTTTCCATAAATACTATAATATATTAGAATGCAAGCAAATCCTAAATTATACATTTTGCTTAACTTTCACAAATAAATTCTCATATCTTACAAACTGTAAAACTTAAAGATATTGTTAGAACATTTGTGTTAACTAGACATAAATTTTCTTGTGACAACAAGAAATTCTGATATGACTGCACATTTATTGAGATATTTTCAGAAATATGAAAATGTGTTTAATTGAATAATTAGCAATATAAATAACTCTAAATATCACATAAGATGTGCAACTTACATTGCATATATCACTGAGTGTTTTCTTCAACAAAGTCTTAAGGTTTCACCTTATGTCATGTAACAGTTTCTAAGTTACTTAGTTTTTGAAGTATGACTTACATATGGAAATTGTTAGAGAAATATGTATTTGAATATATGTGAAGTGCTAGTTTTAAAAGAAAAGTAGTATGTAATGCATTTTATTCTATTAATGATAAAACCAAGAGATGAATTCATGTGTAATTGCAAGAAGTTTTTGAAACTGCAGTATGCCTTGTTGCAAGTTGGCCTCTGACCCTGGCAGCTGCTAGCTGAAGCAAGTTTTAATGTTTATGCTTTTCACAAATGATTATCTGCTGGGTCAGGAAATTAAATATGTGAAATAATGAAATCTTCTGCTCTTTCCTGCTGGGATGATTTGGCCTTGTGTATGTGTTACTATATAACACGCAACTGTTGGGAAAGTGTTACAGGGGAACAAAGAAGTATATTAGAAGACTGAATCTGCTATTATATTCGAACTTGCCTGAAACCTTGGAGAAGTAACTTTACAGAAAGATTATGTCTGACCAGGTGGTAAGCAAGGCCGTATTGTTACCAGAGGAAAACTTTTTTTAAATGTACAGCATCAGCATTATTTAATGAATAGAATACTGTAAGCTAAAGTGATGTAGATGTCCTGTGACTGACCACGTCAGTAAGGTGGGCACAACTTGAATAAGAAACTATAAAAATTGTGTACTTCCTGTTTCATGTCAGACAAACTTCTGTACTTGTACGTTTTTTGCCTCCTGGTGTACACTAGTAAACTTTTGAACCTGAACCTCCTGTATATTGATCTCTTGATTTTATTTAACAGTTTGGTCCTTCTTAGCCAGAAATCCCTCAGACAGCTACAGATCAGAGTCTACCGCTGGTCGAATACTGCGCAGGAGAAGTTACCAAAACGGTTCTTCTTGGGTGAAAAGACCTCCGACTGATTGTCGTTTAAAGAGGCTGGCCACTTTCTGATCTGTGGCCGAAGAGCGGATCCTGGACGGCTCAATACCGGAGGCTCAGGTAGGAAGACTTTTGCCTTTTTTCTGTTTTAGATCAGGGACTAGGTTACAGTAAATATTGTTGTCAAGATTTGTTATGCAGATCAGGGACAAAAGGAATTACTGTGTATTTGGTCATTGATCAGGGTAACAGAATAAGGTAGGCAGTTATTCTAGATAAACTGTGAAAAGGAACTGAAATTTTGGTAGCACGTGATAAGAAGGGTTACGTAACATTTTCTTTTAACATGGGAAATCAGTGCACTAAAACATCGCGAGATCCGCCCCTAACCGAAGACGCATAATATACGCAATCACAACGTTCTGATAATGTTAGGTATTATACGAAGTGGGTTAACAAATATGAATTTGATGGTAAATTAGATAAAACTTCACTGGTTAAACTCCTTAAGCAACTTAAATCCGATGTGGGAGGTCAGGCAAAAAAGCAACGCCAATTAGGCATTCCTCAGGCACACAGGTGGATTGAGGAAGCAAACCGTAGGGAACAGAAGACTAAAAATTCAAAAGCATTATTTTTAGACAAAGAAGATGATAACATAGTAACAGCAACAGCTCCTCCTCCCATGCCCCCTCCATTGCCTTTTTCAGGATATGAAGCGAGTGGACAAGCTGGTCCACCTCCACGTTATCCTGAGGTCTCAGGGAAACCACAACCCTTTGTTAGAGATACTATTGAAACTAGGTCCCGAGCACATAAAATACATGGGGACGCAGAATCATATCAAATAGAGAAAATCCTACAGGATGAGAATGAGGAAGAAATGTGTCCACTTATAAAGGTCCCAAATCCTCAGGCAGGACAGGCAGGGCAGGACCCAACTCTCTTAGTATATAGACCATGGACACCGGAGGATATCCGGAAAGCTACTGAGGGAATTCCCCATACGAAAGTTAATTTTGCGAAATTTTTAGAAGATGTGCAAGGCATGAGGTTGAGTTACCACTTGAATGGGGAAGAAGTAGAAAAAGTAGTAAGACAAATTATAGATCCAGATTGGCACATGATTTGTGGCACCTGGAATCCTCGTAATGCAGAGTTTAAACCACTCCCACATAGTGACGGAGAACTAGACAAGAGAGTGAAAGGTCTTACAGACTGAATCTCTGAGAAATGGAAACCTAGAGCAGACTGGACTTGCATTAACCAATGCATACAACAGGAGAATGAGACGGTAGATGGGTACTATGCTAGATTATTAGAATGTTTTAATAACCATAGCGGTATGACAGTTCCTGAAAATCAAGTGAATGATTCCCCGTATGAACAACAATTGAAAAATGCATTTTTAAAAGGTTGCATTGCACCTATCAGCAGCTTCATTACGAAGCATAGACCATCGAACAGGTAGGCTACAAGCCTTACTTGAATATGCTAGACATGCTGAAAGACATTTTAATAGCAAAAAGAAAAAGAAGGCGCAAGTCTTCATTGCCAGTGCTGAAGTATTTGTGTTACAGTCAGGCAAAAAGGGAAAGAAAAATGCCCAGGGAAATAAACAGTCTGACAAACGGTCAGAAGATTTTGATGAAAGGAAAAAGAGAGGTGAATGCTTTAAGTGCGAGAAGAAGGGACATCTAGCGAGGGATTGTACACAGAACAAAAAAGTAATCACAGAAGACAAGGGAGCTGAGGACTGACTATATGATAGTGAAGATACATCATGCAGAAGTCAGAAATCATCAGTCAGGAGAAGTTAATAAACAGAGGACAAATGTAAATGTGATAGAAGGAATAGAGGAAGTGCAAGTAGATATGGAGGATGAAGAAAGTGAAATTCTGGATTTAGCATTATTGAGCCTAGAGCTCTACTTAGCAGACACAAAACTGGAAGTTACACTTCTGGTGGAGGGAAGGGAAGTCAAATTCCTGGGTGACTCAGGAGCATCACGGACCCTGATACACCCCTCCAAGTTACCAGAACATTCTGAATCACCAGATTATATATTACTGAAAGCTGCGAATGGACAGCTATACAGGGAACCACTTTCCCATGATATAGCAATAACTGACCCTGTTTCAGGTCTGACTCAAAAAAGTAAGATTGTTGTTTCTGCAAAATGTCCAGTGAACCTATTGGGTAGGGACCTTATGCAGATATTTGGCATAGCAGTAGTTCCAACTGTGCAGAGTATGGAGGCACAGAGGCAAATGGATACTTTTCTGGTGCGATCGGAGGGTGAAACTTTTTATTGGTACAGCCAGGACCTAGTTATGACTGGTCCAGGGGCAGTAACCGAGGAACTGATGAACGTAGCCATCAGTAAAGCCCCCTCCCTTGACACTGATCGACAGCATTTGTTGCACTGTACTCTATACTACTGTAATATGCCAGGACCTGATAGAGAATATGGGCAAGAATTGTTCAAAAATCGTACAACTAGATTAGTATTACGTACTTTGTGTTGGGATACTGAGGGGAACAGTGTAGTTAGCTGTTCATTACCTCAAGAATTCCTTGCATTGTATAGATCAAATCGATTGCCACATGTCAGCTTGACAAAGAGCAAAAACGTAAAATGGGCAGACTTGGGAGAGAAGGTAACGAGATGGGAGAAACAGACTGACTTAGAACTGTCAGAACAGGGGATACAGAAACAAAAGTTGAATTGGTTGATGCAGACACACCCAGCTGTGCACTTGCAATCTAGCGAGGACAGCTGATTAGCGTTTTTATTAGAAGAAGAAGAGAAAGCGTTATGTGAGATACCATCGACTCTTTGGTCAACAGGCAAGTCAGATGTAGGACGTATTCGAACAGCAGGACCAGTTACAATTACACCAAAGTCAGCATTTAGGCCACAGAAAAGATAATACCCTTTGAGAAAAGATGCAGAAATAGGAATCAAGCCTATAATAGCAGCATTACTCAGGGAAGGAGTACTGGTAGAATCTCCTGATTCACCATGTAATGCACCCCTATTTCCTGTTAAAAAAGCAAACGCTGAATGGCGGATGGTTCAAGATTTACAAGCTGTAAACAATGCAGTGATACCCAGAGCACCCACGGTGCCAGATCCACATACTTTGTTAAATGACTTAAAACCACAACAGAAATATTTCTCTGTGGTAGATATCAGTAATGTTTTCTTTTCAATACCTATACATCCTGATAGTCAATACTGGTTTGCATTTACATTTCAGGGTAAAAGGTATACCTATACTCGACTACCACAGGGATATTGCGAGAGCCCAACAATATTTGCACAAGAAATGGCTAGCAACCTGGCAGGGTTTACCCCACCAGGAGGTAGTCAAATTCTACTTTACGTAGATGACATTTTGCTAGCAGTCCCCACCCAGCAGCAATGCAAGGAAGACACTATAGCGCTACTGAAATTCTTAGCAACACAGGACACAAAGTAAACAAAAGTAAGTTATAACTTTGGAAAAAGCAAGTTAGATACCTAGGATATGTGATATCCAATGAAGGTAGGATATTAGACGAGAATAGAAAGACAGCAATTTTACAAGCACCCAAACCAGCAACCAAGAAGGAAATGATGTCCTTCTTGGGGACAACTAATTTTTGTCAGAGTTGGATACCAAACTATGCTTTGGAGTCTGCTCCACTGACTGACTTGATATATAAAACACCAATGGCAGCACAAGATTTATTGCAATGGACACCTGAAGCAGAAACGGCTTTCTGCTGATTGAAGCAGTTGATAGCTTCTTCATTAGTTTTAGGACTCCCAAATTATCACAAATGGTTCTTTCAGACCGTAGATTGTAAGCAAGGATATGTGACATCAGTGCTGATAGAACAACATGGGGATAAGCAACGCCCCATAGCCTATTATTCATCACAGTTAGACCCAGTGGTGCGATCTTTGCCTCACTGTGTACAAGCAGTGGTTGCAGCTGCAATGGCAGTACAGGCCTCAGTGATATTATTCCACCCTCTCACATTGAGAGTGCCTCATGCAGTCGCAATAATTTTACTGCAAGAAAAAGTAGCATATCTTTCTCCTGCTAGACATCTTTCATGTATGACTATACTGCTGAGCCAACCTCATATGACAACTGAACGATGTACGACATTAAATCCATCAACATTACTCCCAACTCCTGCGGATGGCACACCACACAGCTGCCTGCAGGAAATTGAACAGTTAACCTTGCCTAGACAAGATCTCACAGATATGCCCTTGGATAATGCTGAGGTGACATATTACGTGGACGGCTCATGCAGAAGGGGCCCTACAGGGAAGAATCTAGTGGGGTATGCAGTAGTTACAGACACTGAAATTTTAGAAGCTCAACCCTTACCACATAACTTGTCTGAACAAGCAGCAGAACTGATAGCTTTAACACGAGCATGTACTTTAGCAAAAGACAAATGTGTAAACATATACTGACAGTCAGTATGCTTTCTCTACAGTACATGTATTTGCACAACAATGGAATTAATCATGTGCAATTTATTTTGGAATTATTAGAATCTATCCAGTTACCTACTAAAGTAGCTATTTGCAAATGTGTAGCTCATACAAAACAACAGGATAGAATTTTGAAAGGAAATGCGAAAGCTGATGCAGCTGCAAAGCAAGCGACCTCAGACTCAGAAACTTTACTTTTGAATGAGGAATTACAACCCTCTGAGATTTTAGATTTAGACATGTTAAAAACAATGCAGATGCTTACTACAAAAGCAGAAAAACAAAAATGGGAAAAACAAGGTGCAATTCTCGAAAATGGACTGTACACTTCCAAAGAGAAAAAAATGATATTGCCGTCTAATTTATTTAGATATGCAGCTTTGTTGAGCCATGGGCAGTGCCATGTCTCAACAGGGGGGATGGTACAGTTAGTAAACCAAATATTCCAAACATATGGATTCACAAACTACACCAAAAAATTTTGTGCAGCTTGTCATACTTGTAACAAGCACCATGCACAAGGGGCGTTTAAACCTAAACAAGGAAGTTTTTCTATACCACCGTATCCGTTCCATACTATTTGTACGGAATTCATAGAGTTGAATAAGTGTGAAGGGAAAAAATATTGCCTAGTCATTGCAGATATGTTTTCTAAATGGGTAGAAGCTTTTCCGACCAAAAATTCGGATGCAGCAACAGTGGCGAAAGCCCTGATAAAAGAAATAATCCCTAGATTTGGCATACCGGAAAGGATTTATAGTGACAATGGCACACATTTCGTTAATCAGATAATCCAGCGACTTGGAAGTTTTTTCGGAATCTCCTTGAAAAGTCATTGTGCCTACCACCCACAGTCTGCAGGACTGGTGGAAAGGTACAATGGAACCCTTAAGAACAAACTTAGGAAGTTAGTTGAGATACCCAGAAGAGTTGGATATACTGTTTGCCTTTAGCGCTGCTGAGTATGAGAACGGTTCCAAATGTGAAGGGTTTGACTCCCTTCTAAATGGTTTTTGGGAGAGCATATTATGTGCCTCAGTGGAAAGCTCTTATGCCTGCAGAGCAAGAGACTGACAGTTCATTAGCTAGTTATATGAGGAAACTGTTAACAAATAAATCTGTTTTGCAGTTTAACTCTTTTTCAGATAAAGAACAGACCAGACCGGTGGAAGCAGTTTTGGCTCCAGGAACTTGGGTGTGGCTAAAAGTGATGAAGAGGAAGAATTGGGTGAGTCCAAAGTGGGAAGGACCATACCAGGTACTGTTGGCAATATCTACTGCAGTCAGAGTGGCTGAGAGGACGTCCTGGGTCCATTTGACACACTGCAAACTAGTAAAGAACTTTCAACTTGATAAAAACTTTGTGACTGATATATAACAAGGGCAAAATGGCCAAGAATAAAGCAAATAGAAATGCAGATCAACCCCAGAGATGTTGCATAATCATTTTGTTGAGTATACATTTATTAACTATAATTGTGACAATTTTCCTCTTGTTGTGTTTTTTTTCTCCACTCAACCACACAAGTAAAAGTGGGAAGATGTGACGAAACATCTATAGACTGGCATCCAAATTTTAACACATACCTAGCCATGAAGCGTGCACATGCAGAGACTATGAACATTTCAAATTGCTGGGTTTGTACAGCTATACCAACAGCATATGGAGGACTGTTAATGTCCGCTGTCCCTCTGGGGATAAATGAGACTTGGGAAAATTAGCTTTTTGACACAGGGACTGTGAGATCACAGGACAAAATAGCTTTATTTTTACCTGTCACACAAAAGGGAATTGTATGTTTCTATAAAAATGATACTCTCCAGGTGGGCTGGAGCAATTGTAATATAACGATATCTTATCGGTGTTATATTAAGACTAGCAATGGCAATACTCTTTGCAATACTAATTATGACTCATATTTGAACTCAATGAAGACAACCATGAATGAAATTCGCAAGAATCCTGTTTTATTTAAACAATTCCAAAAACGACAATAGTTGAGTTAAAAAGAACCTTTATAGAAACAACAAAGCTTTCAGGTTAAAAAACCCTTTTTCAATGTATGACAACAGGTATATTAAAAACGCCCATATATATACAAAAAGAAAAGAATCATGTGACCTGCAGCCATCATCACATGGTTGCTGAATACACAAACAAACATTTAACTAATATTCAGACAATAATCACATTATCTAACTTCAAACTACAATTATTATACAAAATTTCAAAGCTTCTTACATACTAATAACTAATAATAATTAAAATTATTTTAATCTAGTTTACTGTATTCTGTTTAAAATGGGTTTTAAAGATACTGATGCATTCAAGCCAGGGCGTGTGTCTGCTGAGAGCCTAACTATCCACTCATACTCCTTGAGGTCCAGTAAATTGGATAAATCCCCTCCCCTAGATGATGCTACAACATGATCTATAACTCGAAACTTAAAGCAATGTCTACTATCCCGAGATGCAATATGCTTAAATAATGCATTATTCTCATTAGAATGTCTAATAATAGACTTATGCTCTGTTATTCGTTCTTTAAGTTTTCTCATGGTTTTTCCCACATAAAAAGATGGGCAGATTTCACATGTTGCTAAGTAGACCACATTATTAGTTCCACAAGTAGCATAACCGTAAAATCTATATTCTTTTCCTGATACAGGATGTGTAAACATATCTAACTGAGAAGTATCACTATTTTTAACTATATCATTACAGCTGCTACAGTTATAACAGGCATAGGTGCCTTGCTTTATGGTTATATTCATGCTAGGTTTTACATTATTAAAATCTTTATAACCAAGTATACTTTTTAATGTTCGCATGTTTCTATAACTAAAATAAGGTCTATCACCAACTATCAATTTTATGTCATCTTATGCTAATAATACTTTCCAGTATTTAGATATTACTTTATTGATGTTATCTGACATTGAATTAAATGAGGTAATAAATCTCAATTTACTTGCATTTTTCAAAGTCACTTCTGAAGCGTCCCTTACTTTAGACGCCCTATTAAAAATAGGTTCATATATTCCTTCCCTATGGGTTATTATATACTCTTTAGTATTTACTAATAAGTTTATGGGATATCCACTATTCTTAAATTCTTCATAAGTTTCATCTAGCTGCTTCATGAAAGTTTCCTGTTTTGAATTTAATCTACTTACTCTAGCCATTTGGGCTTTGACGATGCCTCTAAACACATGAGGTGCATGCATGCTGCTTGCATGTAGGTATCTACCTGCTGCTACTTGCTTCTTAAATATAGTTGTATTAACCTCATTATTATATTTCGTAATTGTTACATCTAAGAAATTTATATATGTATCTGATACATCTATTTTAAACTTTAAATAGTTAGTAGTATTATTTAGGAACGAAACATAATTCATAAGTTCAGGTAGACTTCCTTTCCAAAGGAGAAAACAGTCGTCCACAAACCTCTGATAGAATACCACATTATCATTCATGAATTTTTCCCCATCACCTATATTCTCCTTTTCCCATTGATAGAGAACAAGGTTGGCAGTATTGTGCGAGTCACAGGCGTACCCATTACTCGCTACTGTTTGTTGTAGATATATATTATTATCAAATAAAAATATGTTGTTTCCCAACACTAATTCTAACAGCATGCAAACATTTTCTATATGCCTAGTTGTAAAATTGGAACGTTGTGTCAAGAAACTTCTAATGGATTCTATCCCAAGGTCATTTGGAATGACCGTAAACAATGAATTAATGTCCATAACCGCCATATATATATTATTGATGTTAGTGTCTATGTCCTTCAAACCTGTATAACATATTTTAAGTTTTTCTAAAAAATCCACTGTATCCTTAAGTACTGTCTTACACATAATTAATAATGGTTGTAGTTGTTTCTGTAAGTATAGAGATATCGGCTCTGTAATCCAGCCTTTACCGGATACTATCGGCCTCATTGGTGGCTTATCTTTAGATTTATGTACCTTAGGAACCCCATATAATTGTGGAACTATGGGACAGGGGACTGTAAAGAAATGAAACAAGTCTAATGATATGTCATTTGACAGTTGAAGTTCATAGATACACATGTTTACATAACTTATACATTTCTTAACTTCTACAGCTGTTATTTGTTTAAATGCAGTTTGATCTCCTAATAATAGCATGACTGACTGTCTATACATGCACTAATCCATGATGACTATGGCACCGCCTTTATCGGCCGCCTTAATAATAATATTTGCATTATCTACAAGTTCCTTCATTGCTAGGTGTTCGGAATAAGTGGTGTTAAAAGATTTATTAATTCTTTTACTAGCATAGAGTTGTCTGATATCAAACTCACACAAATTGTGGAATGCCGTTAAAACAGGTGGATAGCATGGCATAAATGCACTACGTCTCCTGCATATACTAACGTCATAATTATCATTCTTAAAGATTAATTTAAGTGCTATAGATCTAATGAACAGTTTCAAATCTGTTAAAACTTTAACCATGTCATCCATTCGTGTGGGTATAAAGCCCAGTCCCTTATTTAGCAAAGTAACATGCTCCATATTCAACATAAATGCTGACAAGTTAATGATACCTGCCATTATCTTCTGGCTAATTTGTATTGTTTTTGCGGGCTATCATTCTTGCGTTTTAAATCCACTGTCAAGTTAATATCCCTCGATTTTGTTCTACCCCTTGATGTAGATCTAGCTCCAACGTTCTTATCTTTATCCTTTACACGTTCTGCGTGCTGTAATTGAAACGGTTTTATGAAATAGTTAGTTAGAGTTTTTTGCGAAACCTGCGTAGTTTGGTTTATCTGGTTATCATCCGTTATTATAGCATGAGCACCTTCTGCAACGTGTTCCGAGCTTTCGCCTGTTATGCCGTCAACCACTAGTGACGTGTTTCGTTTCAAACCAGCATCCAGTTCGGTTGATGGCTTATGCCCTTCATTCGATGGTGATTTTAAAGGCGCAGTTAGCAATTCTGGAAAAACGTCTAGAGAGTCTAGAGATATAGTAACTGGTGTTTGTTTGACAGAATGTAATGAATCTTTAACAGCTCTGTTGGAGGACACGTTTCTATTAACCCTGGGATTTGCAGTTATCTCATTCTTCGGCCAAGAAAAAATATTTCCTACTTGATAGTCAGATATATCTCGTAGCAATTTTCTTTTTTTCACGACCTCCAGACGGTCATCTAGTGTATTTAATCTATCCATCATAGAATTGTAGAGCGTTTGCACATTGGAAAAGCCTGGCAAGGCTAGTAGTTCCTCCTCCTTTAAAATGATCTCTGCTTTTAATTCTTTTTCAATGTCAATAAAAAATTTGTTCATTAATAGCATATAGTCTTTGCTTAGTTTTAGATTTAATGATTGCCACTGTTTTAAAAGTTCCGGGTATGTATTCCCGTAGGAAGGCATTTTTGTAATTCTTAGCCCTCGAGGGGCTATACCCTGTTCCATATAAGCATCAAAACTAAAGCGCTGCCATTGCAGACGCTTGTAAGTGCCAACCTTCCTCTCTAGTGCCTGTATTTGGCATTCGAAATCCAGCGTATTTATAGTAAAGCCGCTTTCCTTTATCACTGGTGGCATGACACTAGTCGTTAGTTGCAAGAGAGGATTAACTTCCTTCTCGAACAAGGATTTTAATCGATTATGATGATCCATGGTTGGCTGCAGTAGGCTGAGATGGAACCCAACTTCAGTGCAAAATAGAACACAATGAAACAAAGCACTGATACAAAGTCCGTGAAATTCCAAAAACGACAATAGTTGAGTTAAAAAGAACCTTTATAGAAACAACAAAGCTTTCGGGTTAAAAAACCCTTTTTCAATGTATGACAACAGGTATATTAAAAACGCCCATATATATACAAAAAGAAAAGAATCATGTGACCTGCAGCCATCATCACATGATTGCTGAATACACAAACAAACATTTAACTAATATTCAGACAATAATCACATTATCTAACTTCAAACTACAATTATTATACAAAATTTCAAAGCTTCTTACATACTAATAACTAATAATAATTAAAATTATTTTAATCTAGTTTGCTGTATTCTGTTTAAAATGGGTTTTAAAGATACTGATGCATTCAAGCCAGGGGGTGTGTCTGCTATAGACCAGAAAATGTTTCATGCAGGGTTAATGCGTATTAGTACTAAAGTAGAAAATTGTTATTTTATTTGTGGGAGAAAAGCATACAAATGGCTACCCGAAAATTGGTCCGGCAGTTATTTTTTGGGTTATCTGGTTCCTGCTATAAGACATACTGCAGAATTACCTTTGGGTAAGATACGAAACGTGAGAGAAGCAGCCCAAAATCCTGAAGGTCCAGTCGAGAAACCTGTAAATCCAGTAGGACAGATCGAAGCTGGATGGAAAAACCATAATACCATAAAGGACAAAAGCAAATTGACTCATATGGACTTGAGTGACAGTGTTATATCTTGGGCAGGAATATTCTCAGCATATGGAGCAGTCAAATCAATCTGGGAGTTGAGGAAGCTGTTGAAACTTTTCGAAGTAATGAGTAATGCAACTTTCTCTACCCTAGAATTGGTGACTGATGAACTGAATGCGATGAGAACTGTTGTGCTACAAAATCGAATGGCTCTTGACTTCACCCTAGCGGTGAGTGGTGGTACGTGCGCGCTTATCAAAGAAGAATGCTGTGCATTCATTCCAGACAACAGGCATGAAATTAACAACCACCTAGAGGTAATTCAGCAGGTATCAGCAATGACTGAACCAGATCCAAACCCACTGACGGACTTCTTCCAGAATCTATTTGGGGGGTGGGGTTCCATCCTAATGAATATTCTGATTGCTATTTGTGTGGGTTTACTCCTATTAGGAGCATGTGTTTGTTGTGGAATTCCCTGCATGAAAAGATTAATCAAAGATTTTATTGATGTATCTGTTACTGAAACTTTGTACCAAGATATTGAGATTGAAAAATTGATTTCAGACAAAACTTATTCTGAAGTATAGATCAAATGACTCACCTAGCTGAAAATCCTTAGTGGAAGAGGTTAGGAGATGAAATGACATTATGCATACTTCAAAATAGAATAAAAAGTATTAATGGGAGGGAAAATGTTAGAGAAATATGTATTTGAATATATGTGAAGTGCTAGTTTTAAAAGCAAAGTAGTATGTAATGCATTTTATTCTATTAATGATATAACCAAGAGATGAATTCATGTGTAATTGCAAGAAGTTTTTGAAACTGCAATATGCCTTGTTGCATGTTGGCCTCTGACCCTGGCAGCTGTTAGCTGAAGCAAGTTTTAATGTTTATGCTTTTCACAAATGATTATCTGCTGGGTCAGGAAATTAAATATGTGAAATAATGAAATCTTCTGCTCTTTCCTGCTGGGATGATTTGGCCTTGTGTATGTGTTACTAGATAACACGCAGCTGTTGGGAAGGTGTTACAGGGGAACATAGAAGTGTATTAGAAGACTGAATCTGCTATTGTATTCGAACTAGCCTGAAACCTTGGAGAAGTAACTTTACAGAAAGACATTATGTCTGGCCAGGTGGTAAGCAAGGCCGTATTGTTACCAGAGGAAAACTTTTTTTTAAATGTACAGCATCAGCATTATTTAATGAATAGAATACTGTAAGCTAAAGTGATGTAGATGTCCTGTGACTGACCACGTCAGTAAGGTGGGCACAACTTGAATAAGAAACTATAAAAATTGTGTACTTCCTGATTCATGTCAGACAAAATTCTGTACTTTTACGTTTTTTGCCTCCTGGTGTACACTAGTAAACTTTTGAACCTGAACCTCCTGTGTATTGATCTCTTGATTTTATTTAACAGAAATACTATTGGGGATTTAATAAAATCCATGTAGGAATACTGTAAGTCCTACATGGAAGGTACCATTGCTGTGTCTGTGGCTCCCCCTTGGCACTGCACCTTGCATATTAATGAAGATGTTCTACTGAGGGAGAACTGTGTGACATGGTAACAGAATCAGTGTAGGGTGTGTGTTGCACTGTCCAGAGATAAGTAACACAGAGAGGTTATTAAGCATGTATATTGCAAATACATGTAAGAGATGTATTTTAAACCCCTGGTGGAATATTGTATGTATGCACAGACACTTTATGAAGCATTTATTTTGCAATTGCACAATTATGAAATGTATAATGAAATCCTGCTGTGCTGCACCCAGTTAAGCTCCACTAAGCATAGCTAAGCCTAGCCAACCACTGCTTAAACAAGGAATGGTTTAGCAGTGCTTAGCCGGTTTGTGTATTGCTAAGCGGTGCAATGCACTGCTAAGCAATCTCCTTTAAGCAGTGCTCAGCCCTGCTAAGCTGGTTTGTACACTGCTAAGGATTGCTAAGCCTTGCTAGTTTAAGCACTGCTTGGCTGAGTTCAGCGGGTTTACTCGGTGCTAAGCAAAGCGATGCATTTTTTAAAAAGGCTCAATGGCAGCAAAGGGTGGGAAAACAGCTTTATTTAAGTGCAACAGGCAGGAATACTGCCAGAATCTGTTGGAGTTTGACCTTGTCAGAGACTATGGCAAAAGTTGGAGAGGGTGCGTGCTTCTGGGTGCAGAGCTGGGGCATTCTGGAGCCCAGAGTCATAGTTGGACTCCTTGTAAAAGACCATGATATCTGGCTGTTGCAGGACCAGTATCAAGAGTTGGAATACAAATCGGAGGTTTGGGACCAGCTGGCACATGACCTCTTCAGTGCAACTGGTATCCCCCAGACATGTGAGCAGGTGCATCACCATTTTGATGACCTGAAGTGTAGGAAGGGTGATCTCTTGGCCAGTCCAAGATGCAAGAGATAGGAATGTCCCACCAGTTTGTAAGTATTGTTATCATTACTTTACCAAATTCTACTCTGACTGTGTGATAGACAGGTACACATAATAGCATGTTTCTCTCATCACAGCTGCAGATGAGTGAGCTCTCAACCTGGAGGTCCATGCAGGGCAACTGGTCAGGTTGTACCAAGAGTGCAGTGAGTACAGATGTATCTTGCAATCTATAGTCATATAAACAAGAAAGAGTACATTAGTAACTGCCAGTATGGTTTGAGTGTACTGCAGTGAATGTGGTGATAGACCTGGACTAATATAACTGAGTAATGCCATGTACAGTTCAATAAAGATGAAAGCATGATACCTGATAATGTTACAGAAAAAAGTTTCTAGTGCATTAATAATGCTAAGGAAATAAAAGTTTCTGCTGCATTAGAAGGAAATAAAGTTCAACTGCATGAATAATGTTAAGGAAGTAAAGTTCAACTGCATTCATAATGTTAAGGAAATAAAGTTTCTACTGCATTAATTGTGGAAGTACAGCTGTATTGCAACACTTACATTTTAGAAGTGCTCATCAATAAAGACTGTTACATGTGTACTAATCACTGCATGATGTCACCTGTAATAAAGCTGTGTTGTGCAATATGTGTGCATTTTGAACTGTCGGTCATGAAATCAAGTAGTACAACTGCTGTGAAGTAAAAATGGGAATAGTAACACTAAGTGACTGAAGATTAACTAATAAAGAACTGTTTTGCTAAACTGTAGATGTGGAACTGTACTACAAGATATAATACATTATATTTGTTCTGCACTAAGACCTGAACCTAGAATATGAATGTCCAAGGTATATAGTGTGTATCTCAAGATTGTCTTGTGTTAACCATTGCATTTCAGCTATATTCATTCCTGAACTTAGTTACACTGCTGCAGGCAAGTATGAAACTGTAATAGCTGTAGACTGCAAATATACCATCTGTAACTGTATATGGATCAGGTAGTCAACCCAGCACTCCGATATGGTCTGAACACATCACACATAGTTCCACCCACTAAGGATTCATTGTCTACACCTGCATTCCATGTATTAATGCACAGTTCACCTAGTGTCAGGCATGAATCGCATGCACATGTGTTCAAGTATCACTGCAGTCTTGCATAACACTCTACCTGTATTACCAGGTCTCAGTTTGTTACCAGGTGAGCTCTAGACACATATCAGACAATCAATATTCAGCAGTGGTTCAGTAGCTCAGTTTGATAAACACTAGGTATGATGTATATTTTGCCACACACAGACCAGGGTTCAAATCCAGGGACAAGTACTACTAAATATTTATAGAAACAGTTATGTATTGTCAACATATGTTCTCCATACAGGAATTATAGGTAAATTAAGGCCTGTAGTATCTGTTCAAATGGGTTGCTAATCTGTGTGTCCAGATGTACCAAAGTGTTAACAGCATTGATGAGAAAGGTGATAAGATGTCAGTATATATAAAGTCAACAAGTACAATACTAATATAGGTTAATAAAACAAATAAAACTGTATAATCGTGGTACAGCTTGTATGCCTGGTGTGTCTGTGAATGTCTGCTGATAGTCTAGCCCCATGCCTGCCAAGGTCAGCATAATAAGCATAACATCTTTCTACTGTGCATGATACAGCTTTTTCAAGTGTCACGCTGTCACAGACTCCAACCTGGAGCTGCCCCCTCTGCCTGTCCTGCACCACCTACGGTTGAAACCACCTCAGAGGATGGGCCCCACCCTGGGAGCAGGTGTGGAGAGGGAGCTGTCACCCAGTGAAAGCTACCATGCATGGTGCACAGGATCATACAGCAAGGGTTTGATGATTGCCTGCACCAGATTGAGGGCAAACTGACCAACATGGAGGGACAGGGTGGCCTTGATGCCCAGCCCCCAGCAAGTAAACTTTGCAGACATGAGGGAGTAGTGTTGCCTGCCCATGGTGGGGAGCTCAGTCTCACTGGTGCTATCTGGGGGCACATGGCTCTCCGATTCCACAACACCCTCCTTGTTCAAGGTGTTTATCCCTCATGTGTCATACACCGCCACTGCATGCTGTCTTGTTTGTCTTGTCTGTTTGCAAATGCAACCTCTCCTACTCATATTACTTCCCCACACATACTTATATCCCTTCCCCAATAGCCCACTATTTCCTTAAAAAAAATGGGCATCTGTCCCACAAAAAAAAATATTGCCCCATACATAGCTGTCCATTTTTCCCCCATGTGTACTGTCCACACTCAATCATTACAGCAATTAATCAACACAGTTATGTCACCCACACCCCTCTCTCTGAGATGCAAGGCTCCAAATTCCAAATTGTCTACAACCTGTACAGCTGTTGCTCTACAAGACATGGAGAGCCATGAAATCAGACACGCACGTTAAAACAGCCCTCTCCAAAGCCAAAAACACAGCAACAATGGGACTGGATGTTGTCCCAGGCTGTGCCCTACACGAGCTCAAAGATGAACTAACCCCTCACCTAAACACACTGTTTAAATTCAGCCTCTCCACAGGCTACGTGCCCACAGACTGGTGCACAGCAATGGTTATTTTGCTCCACAAAGGTGGAGCCACAACGGACCCCGGGAACTATCACCCTATAAGCCTGACTAGCTTGGTCTGCAAAGCTATGGAGCGCATTATTATGGATCTCATTAACAGAGACATTGGAAATCTCCAAACACTGGACCCTACCCAGTTCAGCTTTGTTAAGGGCAGATCATGCCTCCTAAACCTGGTGGACATCTTAGAGACAGTTACCAATGCTATAGACGAGGGGAAAGGTGGTCCACACAGCCTACCTAGACCTTGCAAAGGCCTTCAACACCATTCCCCACTCAGGTATTATAGACAAGCTCACCAGCCTGAACATAAACCCCTGCATCATGAGATGGGTTGCCAACTGGCTCACGGACAGAACCCACATGGTAAGAGTTGCAGGAGCTAGGTCTGACGCTAAACCGGTTACAAGTGGCATTCCCCAGGGCTCAGTCCTAGGACCCCTCCTTTTCAGTATATACTTCTCAGAGGTACAGGCAAGCACAAGAGGACTATGGCTGACCAAGTTCACAGACGACTGCAAACTAGGGGCTATAATTGACTCTCTGGCTAACACAGACATCCTTCAAAAGAGTCTCACTGAGACAGATACCTGGTGTCAAAACCATGGCCTCGAGCTAAATGCCATAAAGTGCATAGTCATTGCCTTTGGAAAAAACAAAGTACCCACAAACTACCACATAGGTGGTAGCCCCCTAAATACTGAAGACGTAATAAGGGATCTGGGGACCCAAGTAGATAGTAACCTCTCCTTTGATAATCACAATGCCAAAGTTGCTAGAAAATACTTCTATGTGGTCCACCTAATCACAAAAGGGTTTGCATCCAGACTGAAGGAGGTCATTGGGCCCCTCTATGCATCACTCATCTGACCCATCATAGAGTATAATGCCCCATTTGGGATGTACCATACAAGACACCTGCAACAACTGGAAGTTCCCCACCAAGAGGATCACTGGCCTCAAGCAGATGCCCTTTGCAGCTCGACTGAAGAAACTCCAGCTTTACTCGGTTGTATACCACCTACTCAGAGGTGATCGCTGCCTGACATACAAGGCCATGTCCAACCCAGAATTGATGGACATGTTCCACCTAAAGAAAACCATATGACCTCAAGCCACATGCTCCAAGGATCTAAACCTCACCACAACAATAAATAGGACATGCTGGAGGGATACATTCCTGTCCCAGAGACTGCCCATGCTCTGGAACAAGATTCCAATATACATTAGGCAGAGCTGTTTGCTAACCCTCTTCAAGAGAAACCTTGATGAGTGGATGGGAAACAGAAAGTTTACCCCAGGGATCACTTCAGTGGCTCTGCTGGACAGAGGCACAGGGAACTAATCTAAGGGGGTGGTGAAAGCCAACACATTCTGGCTAGGCTTATAAATGCCTTCAGGCAGATAGCCTAGTACCTACCTATGAACCTGTGGTCCTTTCCTACACCCATCCTGCACATCCCTACCTGCCTTTTACATTGTTTTCCCCACTGCTTGCTCCCATTTCAACACTTTCTTATCGCCCCTTTTTTCTTTTCTTTTTTTGTAAATAGCGTGGGTTTAAGTGGAGCTATGGACCCCGCCACATCACAGCGCGATGTGCAAACCCACTTAAAGCTGCTTAAAACTGCTTTAATCACCTTCTGTGCTTCAGATATTGTTATGCACATCAGCAGAATTATCACCCCCTTCCAAGTCTTGATCCTGGAACCTTGACAACTAAGGCATAGTGCATTGGCCCACTAGGCCACTCACCTCTGTAGAATAACAGGAGTTTCCATAAACATATCCTGAGTGCCAGTGAAACTCTGCTTGTACATATAATGGAAAAAATGACAGAGTACTTGGGACTGTGATGCAGACACCAAACCAGTACACAGCCAAATAAAGGTTGATGCATGTACATGAGGCCTAGGATATCAGGTAGAGATGACAACTGCACAGACTGTTGCAGAATGTCCACAGTTGTGCCACCTACTTTTGGCATGCTTGTCACAAAACCTATTCTATGCGCTGAAGTACTGGCAAGTCTGTATAGACTGAGATTAGAAAATCATGACAGACAGTTCAGTGTCACATGTCACACCCATCCAGGCACACATGTTCATGCCAATCCTGTGTAACAGACTGTATGTATGCGTGTATGCCTTGCAAATACACCTGCTATAGTATTGATTCAGTAGGTAAATCTGTTATATTCCTAGCACGCTTTACATTTTCCCACCCACAGTCCTGGCTTCCATTCCAGTCTGTTGCATGTCAAGTACATACTTGTCAAAACAACAAATAACTGTCTGAGCCATGCAATTTTAAGCAGAATTGGTTGCTGCTGCTGTAGTCACTGCCACTCATATTCGCATGTCAAAGGCCTGTAGGTTGGGAAACACTTCACAAATATGTATAGGCATCCTAAATGTTACCTACCACTCTCTGGATGGCCCTATTACATAACATATATACCTGATGCACATGTCTCACCTGGACTGTTATGGGTACCTCACCCTGGCTATGCTGTGACAACAGAGCTGACACTACTTCCTTACTGACACATACAGCTTGCTGTCCCCCAATGTGTTCACAATCCCCAGTACGACTCCTGGACAGAATTCAGCAGTTACAGCTTATAACATATGCAGCAGTATGTTCAGCTACCTGCTACAGACCTACCATACCTCCCAACCACCTAGAACAGGGGATAGACACAACACCCATACATTAAGGGGTGGGGGGTGGTCAAGTGACAGGGACATGCAGTTTTATGCTACAAACGTACACAGCTGATAGACCAGCAGCATGCATATTCTGATGCAAATGATGTATGACACTCACATCTGTCTTTCCTCTTACTGACCTCAACCCACATTGTTAAACAGTAAACTGCCACATAATCAGAAAAATCTTTTCATGATGGACAAACATAGCATGCCAAACTGTGGACATATCACATAAATCTGGACAGTGGACAACATTTTTACTACCCTCTGTGATGCTGTAGTCCCCACACCTTGATAATGTACATCTCACAGGCCAGGAAAAAGGCTAAGACCTACACGAAGGCATTAATTATAGCACAGTGGTGCCAACCCATTGGCTAATGAAAATGGAACCTAGCTGTTCTGGATGCAATTAGCAAGTGTGAGCCACAGACTGGTGCACAGGCAATCACCTGTTCATGAGTATTACCTACAAAAGGCAAGCTTCTGCCTATGATAAACAAGTCTGTGGCTTTCTTTACGAAGACAGACTGCAAGAACATGAGCATTATACTACAGGATTTCTACACATAAAGTAGAACAGCACTATACAAGATATGTAATAGAAGTCCGCAAGTAATGGGACACAGATGGGAGGATGCAGTTATGAGAAGTAGGGATTACAACAGTAGGTCTGTAGTACACATCTTGGAATGACATGTTGCCGTTAGTCAGCTGTCCAGCACCTACAGCCTTCTCTTTCAGCTCTGCCTGATGTGACACAGATCACAGCTCTGGCCCTCTGAGTCCCTCCAAAAATGTTTGGCTCATGTACAAATGCTACTGGATTGTATTTTAGACAATATTGACAGTAAGTACTAGTGGATACAGCTGGCATATGACATGATGTTCTGTCAGTCAGCTCCTCTCTGTCTGTGCATGTCACACAAGCATACTTCAGACATTGTGCAGGTGTCCTTGACCTTGACTGTTCTTGATGTACTCTGGCTAGGTCACTGTGTACTCTAAATCTGTATCTCATTGCTTGAGAGGTATGCCTAGCATACCTATTAACCCCTTACAGCAGGGCAGCAGGTTATAGCCAGTAGTAGTGGAGGAACACAGGCCTGGCCTCAGTGACAGAGTTTACATATCGAGCATACAACATAAGGGAATTAATACATTACCAGATATTAATGTACCATTACTGTTTTCTGAGGGATCTGGCATGTGACAGCCAAATTCCTCACAGTCTGGGAACAACCATTATGTATTGCCCAATCTGCAAACATCTGTATACTGTGAATGTCAGACACCTACAGGGAGTATACCCTACAGCTTGTTTGCAGTGCTGTCATAGGGTCACACAGATGTTGCTGGACTGTCCCCATACACTTGTAGTACCACTCACCTATTTGTCAGATGGTGGCTGTATGACATGGTACTGGAACATCACCCATAGGGGATACACCACAGTAGATGGCAATAATGGGTATGAAGACATAACAACACAGTCTGTCACAGCACACAGGGCCATAACTACTATACCTAGGATCACAGGAGGTTACTAGAGTAATGACCCAGCTCCCTTACAAGTCTAGCCACTTGTTTATCCCCAGAAAGAAACATCAGTCAGCATCTGTTGCCCCTGACAGCAAGGGACAAAGGTGGGATCCCGGGACAGATTTGTGGTGTTCCATGCACTCATCACTGTTGTGCTTGAAGATGGTCAACATGATACTCAGTTTGACGTGTATGGGAACTGTATTCCTTATACAGGGCAGCCTGTGTGGAGACAAACTTGTCACTCCAGCAGGTTGTGTTGCTGTCACATATCAGATTCAGGCCTGTCATGCAGGTAAGGCATGAGAAGTTAGATTTCCAGATATGGGGAAACTGTAGTAAGGCAGGGTCCAACATTGCCTTGTAGAAGTGACACGGCAATCAGTCTGATAGAGAGTGGAGCAATAGTAATTTGCTCCTGTCTGCATGGGACAGGTGTTGGAGGCCATGGATTACCTTTGTGAAGTATTTCCATGGTCTTTCCAGTTGATGCAGATGTCTGGATAGGTACATACCAAACGGGACATTGTAGTAAAATGTTGGTCTACAGAGTGAGGACTATAGAGAGGTAATGACCACCTTATTTCAGGATGCAATCCCTTTACCTATGAGATGAACCATGTACAAGTCTTTTCTGACCACTGGAGCTACATGATGATTGAATGCAAAATTATTAGCAACCTGAGTACCCAAGTCTCTCAACATAGGTTGTGTGTTTAGGGGTTGCCATTGATGTGGTAAACACTGGGGCCATGTCTTTGCTGAATGGTATGATGACACAGTTTTTTGCATTTAGCTTGAGTCCAGGACCCTAGCACCAGTTTGTAGTTGATGTAAGACCCTCTTGCAGTATGTTAACATCATTTGGGGCATCAGTGACAGACAGTACCCAAATTACAGTTGTCCACAAACATGGCCAGTACCTACAAATGTAGGTGGTGGTGGGTGGCATTCATGCCTACATACTTGTGGGTTATTTAGGGGCAGAAGCTACTCACAGAGCCTCAAAATCTATACATATTGCAAACACATAGGCAAGTCAGACTAGGGTTGCCACCTTATCAAATGCCCAATGTGGGACACTTTTTATTTGTAGTAAGGTGGGAGATGGCAGGACAAACCATACCCATGGTGAGTGCAATGGACAGAACTTCACTTTTTTTTTACAGTATAACAGCTTATTTTTGCAGCATTTGCCTAGATTATTCCATTGCTCATAACATTTAGGTGTTTCTGATGTAAAATGACTCTTTTATGCAACTATTAGAATAATATAGGAAATGTTTGTTGTTTTACACTATTGGGACATATGCATTGTTTTAGTAGTTTTACAGAGCACATCTGGCTAAACATGGACTGCAACTTGCACAGTGGGAGAGGTGATAACCCTAACACAGTCACACTGCTGCAACACACACACACACACACACACACACACACACACACACACACACACACACACACACACACACACACACACACACACACACTCATGAACTGTTAAGAGTAGAACCCCTACCTGTCTAGTTGTACATACTATAGTGCTACATATGTATCCCATGCGCCATGGAACTTATGTGTTTTTGAGTGTCTGCCAGTACTGTTCAGGTGGATAACAACTGCAGGTACTCTAAAGGTTGCCAATGGGGGGTTAACAGGTTTGCACAGGCCCTTAAAATTGTATAATCATTACACACACACACACACACACACACACACACACACACACACACACACACACACACACACACACACACACACACATTGGTTTTGAGATTAGAATTCCTACCTATCTAGTTATATACACTCCTATCTAGTTATATGCACTATAGTATTACATACGTATCACATGTGCCTCAGAGCTATTGTGTTTGGAGAGTGTCTAACTGTGCTTCTAGGGTGAGTGACATCAGTAGGCGATGCAAAGTTTGCCAATGAGGAGGTTAACAGGCCCTTAAAATTGTATAACCATTGCACACACAAGCATGACAGCTGCGCTGCTGCGGGAAGATAGCATTACACACACACATACACTCACAGCTTTCATGATTTTGAGACAAGAACTCCTACCTATCTAGTAATATATACAATAGTGCTATGTACTTATTGCATGCGCCATGGAGCTTAAGTGTCTGGAGAGTGTGTAACTGTGCTTCTAAGGTGGATGACATCAATAAGCTCTGTAAAGCAAACCAATAAGGGGATTGACAAGTAGGCACAACCCTTAAAATGTATTAGCATTGTACACACATAGACATGACAGACACACTACTGCAAAGGATTATACTTACATGCACACACGCACAGAGATGCAGTTGTAGAGATTAGAATCCCTACCTATCTAGTTGTACATACTATAGTGATATGTAGAAATCACATGCACCACTGGACTTATGTGTTTGGAGAGTGTCTAACTGTGCTGCTAAGGTAGATGACATCAGCAGGTCATGTAAAGCAAGCCAACAGGGGGTTAACAGGTAGGCATGGCCCTTAAGATGTATTAGCATTGCATATACATAGCCAAGATGGACACACTGCTGCAAGGGGATATACTTACACACATGCACTCACAGAGTTGCTGTGTTTGGGATTAGATCCCTACCTATATAGTTATAGATACTATAGTGATATGTACTTATCGCATGTGCCACTGGGCTTTTGTTTTTGGAGAATGTCTGTCATTGTTGTTGGGGTGGACGACATCAGCAGCTGTTGACAGTGAGGCCACTGTTGTGGAGGAAAGTAGTCACATGGCCATAAAATGATAGACCACTGCACAGACATAGGCCTGTTGGGCATGTGTATGTGGCTAATGTACACACACACTCAAGGTGGTTGATGTGAGATTAGAACCCCTACCGACCTACTATTATGCACTACAGCTCACCATAGTAGTTACATGCACCACCGGTTATAATTGGTGTATAAGTGTCTGCAGCACTACATCACTCTTTACCTTTCCGTGTGTGTGCCTCTCTCTCTCTCTATCTTTTCCCCCTCTCACTTTCTCTCTAGATATTATATATATATATATATATATATATATATATATATATATATATATATATAGGTCTATATTACCACAGCGAAAAACCCTATGAGCGAATACCGAAACATCGACCCCTATACAGCAAACCACGAAAATCCTGAACGCACTAAACAGTGAAAAAAAATATCAAACTGTCATAGTCGGCAAACCCCACCACCCACTACATACTACCTACCCAAATAAAATAAATAAACTGCATATATACACTAACCAAACCCTACTTCTAACCTAAACTAAAGCACCAAAACCCTACCTCCAACCCTACACTAAACCCCGCAAACACAACTATCTATGCACTCTCCTTAACCCCTCCCTAGCCCTAAGGTCTGTAACTACCACACACATTGCCTACAGACATACACATAAACAAAATAAATAATACACATACATACACTTAAAAAAAAACCTACGCTGAACACGACACTAACTCTTACATACATTACCTATCTATGCACTTACCTTAACCCAAATCCTAACACTAAAGTCCTATCTATCGCACATTTACCTTACAGAGCTATACCGCAGACAGGCCAACCAAAACAACTCGACATTCCAAAATCCTCGGTTTTGAAAGTTCGGGGTATACGTACTTCACGCAATACGATTCGACATCTTTGTATTCGCCTAAAGGGATTTTCAATTGCGTAATAGGAATCCATATACATATATATATATATATATATATATATATATATATATATATATATATATATATATATATATGTGTGTGTGTGTGTGTGTGTGTGTGTATCTATATAAAACTCTACAGATATATATATATATATATATATATATATATATATATATATATATATATAGTATATGTGCCACATACGGATAGATACAGGTAATCATGTCTGATGGGGATAGGGAGAGACAGTTAGGTATACATAGCTGTCTGTATGCACAGAGGTATATTGACATATCAGTTCTTTAGGTAGATGAGGCTTCAGATATGGGCTGAAATTAGCTAAGTGTAGGAGCATGCCCAGTGTGACCATGAGTACATACAAGGGGACTCCAGGCTAGAACTACTTGCATTACAATCCTGGATTTTGTGTGCTACAACCAGTTGGCTGTTGCACATGATTAAACAGTCCAGCACCTCCCTGAATTAATGGCCAAAGGATTCCCCAGATGTGTGCTGGTAATAGCTGACTCATACCTAGGGTGTGTACAGACTGTATTAGACTGAACAGGGTTTTGCATCATATGTCTGGTACATTTTACATAGCAATATGATTTCCTGGTACATCAGTGGCAGATCATTATAGACTAATGTGAGGAACTGTTGACAGACATTTGAGTTACTTACTCCATACACAGCAGGGAACCCATGCTACTGCATGACCTGTTCTACTCTGCACTTTCTACATTTGTCTGGCCACTAGTTTATCCTTCTCCTTATATGTGGGCCTTTGTCCTGCTCCTGGCTTTGTCCACAGTTTCTGGTCAATGTAGTTGTAGGCATGCTGTGACTGGGGTACAAGATGTAACACCACACATGGTTACAGACTTCACACCTCTGACTGTACCTGCTGTACATGTTATACAGGGTGTCCAGCATTGCACCCCATATGTCTGCTCTGGTCCTCAGACAGTTTGTGTTATATTGGTATTATAATGCTACATGGTGCCCATACCTCTCAACCTTTTAGAGCAGGAAATCTGGACAAAGCCATATATAAAAGTGGGATACCGGCCCACAAATAGGGACAGCTTTTTAATATTGCTCTTACAAACCTAGACAGTTGGTAGAATAAGAGGTTTTGTATTAGCATGAGTTTTCTGAATGGTATGATGTCTGCATCTCAAATGTCTGTCATTATTTTCTAATGTCAACCTTTACTGATTTGCCATTAGTTCAGCAAAAACCTGCAATGTTATGAAAAATGGACCAGAAAAATGAGGCAAAAATGTGGACATTCTGCAAAACTCAGTACATTTGAGAGGTATGATGGTGCCCACTGACATGTTGTAAATACTGACACAGTTATGTGATGGCCTTGACATTCTGCTGCTACTCTGACTTATTACAACCTGCTGTTCTACTAGCCATGGTCTAGGTTACTCAGAGCTGTGTACTGTCCATATCTGTGGCCTCCTGCCCCTCCATTGTCCTTGGCTTTGCCCAGCTTTCTTGCAGAAACAAATAGTGACATTTGGACAGCCTGTAGAACTCCTACCATAGGTGTAGCTCACATGCAAAATATTAGGCGCAGCCAGTCTTGAACCATGAACACTATCAATCATGGTAATGTACTTAGTGCACTAAGTCACAACTGCCACCAGACAGTGTAGTTTAATTATTGACACTTTCAAGCACAGACATACATAGCACATTGACCCCTGTGTACTGTGGAAATGGAACATGTCACCAGGTTGAATGGGGCAGCCCTGGGATTGTGTGGTCTGCTGCTATTACCTTGCAAACATAAATGTTAATGCAGTTGTATGGGAACACAGGTATTTTGGGGGTAGGGAACTCTAGCATTGACAGTCATGAATCTGTCCTATGACCCCACTGTTTGTCATTTTCTTCACATAGTGCAGTGGGTTTTGCTACCTTGGGGCATACTGCATATTATGGTGCAGCCAGTACTGGGCAGAGAGCTCCTGCTGTCTACCATAGTCTAGCACCCCATGCATTTGTTGTAAAGAAGAGTGATTTACCTTGTGTCTGCAGCAGTTGTGATCACAGTGCTTCAGGGCTGAATCTGTCAGATGCATGCAGTAAACAGCCAATGCATGGTAAAGTACAGGTTGTATGGTGTGACTGACATCCTTTTTAATATGTATGTGAGTCAAAGTGAGGTGTCAGTCCCATAGTCCCTAGAATGTCAGTGCATGTGCTATGTGTTGCCTCTTTGCCAAGGCCAGGGTATACTGGGCTCACCTACATCTGCCTACAGGGACAGGCACAGGGGCTTCCTCCTCCAAGTCCCGCTGTGGCTGTGGGAACCTTGGCACTGGTGGGAGGCTGTGTGTCCCTTCCCTGTGATGTTCTTGCCACAGCTGTTTCCACAGGATCATATTCTGTAGCATGGCACATAATGTGAATATGTGTGCACATGTGGCTGGAGAGTACTGCAGAGCTGCACCAAATATATCTAGGCACTGGAACTGTGACTTGAGCAGCCCAAACACATGCTATGTGATGTTCCTAGTTTGTGCATGTGCCTCATTATGGCATTCTTCAGTGGATGTGGATGCATTTCTGATAGGTGTCATTATCCATATTTTCAGTGCGTAGCCAGCATCCCCCAGTAGATGGCCATATGGGATTCCCCCCCTGGAAAACGTCTGGTACAGCTGTGATGCATGTCAGATGTGAGAGTTGTGACAACTGCCAGGGCTGCCACCACACACATTCATGATAATGCCCTGGGGATTGCACACAACCTGGACGTTGATGGAGTGATGCCCCTTGTGGTTGGCATAGACTCTACTCTCCTTACCAGGTGGTACTTTGATGTGCACATGAGTGCAGTCTATGGCATTGAGTATCTCACGGTAGTGAGCTACATGGTGGAAGAGATGCACATTGCTGGCCCTCTCCTCAGGGGTGTGCGGTAAATATGTGTGCTCACTGGCATATGTTTGCATGGCAGCCAGGAACTGGTGGAGTACCCTGGATGCAGATGCCTGTGAGACCCCCATCATTTTCCCAGCAGGTCTTTGAAATGTACCTGTAGCTAGTATTCTTAGGGCTACACATACCTTTGTTTCCACTGGCATGGGTTCCCCTCTGTTGGCTCTGGGTCTGAGTTAGGGTGGCAAAGCTTGGTGAGTTCTTGTAGTATGCCCCTGTCCACCCTGTAGTGCTCTATCTCCAGCTCATGTAGCTCCTGGAAGGTTACCCTGGGCCTGAACAATCTGCTCCTTCTCAGTCTAGGCCTATTGTCACCATCAGCACCAGCAGTGACCTCACCATCTAGCACATACAGATGTAGCAGAGCAGCAGCAGCTCTGATCATTCTGTGTGTACTCCAGTGGTGCAGAATATGTGGGAATAATCAGATTGAAGGGTGTATGCATATTTTATAGTGGTGTGTTGCAGATGTAGCCTGTGTGATTGGCTGACTATGATGCATTCCACCTGCCAGGTCTATCATTGATGGTTTTGAATGGCCCAGTGTCAGTGGCTTCTCATTCATTTATATTTGATTGGCTTTCCCAGGTTATTTCCTTATAATTTTTGTTTTTAAATTTCTTTCACTGCTAAGCACTGGGGCGGGGCTCGCAAACTCGCAGTGCTAATATAAACAGTGCTCAGCAGTTTAGACACAACCCCATACACAGACATGAGCAGCTTAGCTTAAACCAGCTAAAAGATGTGTCGTGGGGCTAAACACAGCTTAGCAGCATTGGACACCCCCACTACTTAGCTGTACTTAGCTGACAGCAAACGGATGGTGCTGAGCTCCAAGCCACTTAAACACAGTGTGACATACACCCTTTTGATATCAGCTATCTGTTCTACTAACACCAACATGATTCTAGCCCTACACGGGTCTTATCTGTGGACACAGTTGCCCATTTTTGCTACCCAGTAACCCCACCTCATTTGCATGCAGATCCTTGCATATTCCCTGTATACTTGACTACTCCAGGGGCTGTCTCCTTAGCAACCATTGAAACCTGCCATTGTACACTCTGCATGTAGGGCACTATAATGCATTATTTTTGCAAATATCTTATTTTCAGTTTTTCAACATTTTAATATATATACTTTTTGCGTAACAGTATGTTTGCAAGTTGCTGAATGTGGCGCAAATGTAATATGTGTATTAAAAAAATTAATTGCTTTTTGGACTCACTGGGTATAGTTTTGGCCATTCCCATGCCTGCATTCCAATATCCAATCTTCTTTTTGGGCTTTTATAGCCCCTGTTTAATTTTTACATTTCTGTACATATTTACTTTCTGTGTACATTTCTGACACCAACTTGCCTCGTACATGGATACCGTTCAGCTTATTGGATCACAAATCACCCTCATTTGCATGGGTTTCACAAGATTATGAGATGATTTGCATTCCACAGACACTTCCATGCCCACACGCTCATGCATGGCCCTCTGCTCTGTTTACTGGATCACTCTCCTGCCAGTTCCCTTGTTGGGGCTATGCCACTATGCCTGCATGGAAAAATCACTTAATGTAGGCTTTATTGAATTCCCCCTACTGTTTATGTTCATAATCACTAGCAAAAAACTAGCAATACTTCAGATATAGTGTGATATAAAAGGACATTAACAAAGAAATTCCCTGTATCCCTCAATGGCATATCATTGTTTTTCCCTGTAGAAGTGGTGGTCCTTTTCACCACACTATATTAGATTAGTAGCATAAGATTTGTAGTTATTAGGAAGATACTGCACTACACTGATCTGGAATTAACTTAGCTTGGTTTTCTTGATTTCTTTTTAGCAGCTGGCCTAGTCCAGTTTTGATGACTCACAACCTTGTATTACTTTGTGTCTACCCCCCTCTCCCACCTTGAACCTGCACAGCTCCCTCCCACTCCTGCTTAATTACAGAGGTATCAAAAAACCTGATGTAGAAAGGCACCATGTTTTGACTTAGCTTTTCTGCCTTCCTTCATAGGAATCCCCAGTAGTGTGCTTGCATGTAAGTACTACCTGGTATTGTTTTTGTTTGTGATTCTTATTGCTATTTTTGTAAAGTTCATCCTAAGGGGATCCTGCAGTGCTTCTTTAACCACTCTGCCTCCCCAAGAACTAACATTAAACGTGTATGTACCCTATTGTAAAATAAAAATATATCCTATACCTACCACTGCTGTATATTAACCCTGCATGCATTTGCTAGTAGTCTACCATGGATTTTATCTCCCTTTACTCTTCTAGGCTCTTTTCTCCTCCTCTGAGTGCTCATAGTTTACCATTGAACTTACTCATTTAGGCCGCCAGGTGGCATTGTTGAACCACTATCTATCTTTTAATACAAGCCAACAGTACTGTAACTGTTCTATTAATTTACCATTGCCCTGTTTTAGTCCTATTAAAACTTACTATAGTATACTAAACTGCTACTGCCCTGTTTTCAGCTCCTATCCCCTGTCAACCCTTTGCATCCTTCTAATTTCACACACACAGTGCCTTATGCCAGTGCCTCCTTTTCTCTGAGCAAGTTCTCAGCTTCACTAATAACTTTTCACTGGCTTTCTTCATTCTCCGTGGCTCTACCCATTCCATTCTCCCTATGGGCTCACTCCGCTCCCCTACTCTGCCCCCAATTTCCACTCACCCCCACAACTCCTACTTGTATTTCAACCACTCCCCACCCACTCAAGATAACCATCCAGTCAAAGCCTTCACCTCTTTACCCTTCCTCCTTTCACCCACAGTCAACCATCCAGTCAAAGCCTTCCCTTCTTTACCCCTCCTCCTTTTACCCACAATCAACCATCCAGTCAAAGCCTTCCCCTCATTACCCCTCCTCCTTTCACCCACAGTCAACCATCCAACCAAAGCCTTCCCCTCTTTACCCCTCCTCATTTCACCCACAGCAATTAAATACATCACTAATTAAATACATCATTCTTTCTCTACCCCCTCTCACCCCACAACTCTTCTCTTCAACTACAAATCCTCCCATATTAAGCTACCTTTTTCTAGCCATGCTTTCCTTACTGTTCCTAATACTCCAAACCCCCATCTGCCTCCTACTACTCCTAACAACTTTATACTATGTCAGCTCCTATACCTCCAATCAGCTTCCACTCTCTACTCCTTACCATACCCCCCACACAAAACCATCTCATCACTCACACAAATCATTTCTTTTCCATCTCCTCTTCTCTTTTTCAGCTCAGCACTCTGCACCTTTTTAATCCTAAAATTATGTCCACTACTGCTAAGACACTTACTCTTAAACAAATACTAGACTGTCCAGGATACCCTAAATGCAAACCAAAACACACTAAAATAACTTCCTTCAATAACCTTGTCTTAGCTGGAGACATTCTCCCCAACCCTGGATCTAACCCACCCACAAATAAAAATTACCCCCTTGCTCTACCCTTTTATCCCCTACAATACTTTAAAATTTTTCACACTCAATGCCCAAGGTCTCAACAACAAAGCGCATCAATTTCAAGCATGGTTAAGTCATAACCAACCTGACATTGTAGCCATCTCTGAAACTTGGCTCAAACCTCGCATCTCTGACTCGGAAATCCTACCCTCTGGATTTCACACTGTTAGATGTGATTGCCCAAAGAAAAAAGGTGGAGACGTTGCATTAATCTATTCCAATCGACTTACCTTAATTCACCTACCAAACTCCATTCCTAAATTTGACAATGCAGAACTGACAGTTGGTCTATTAAAAATGAATAATCACAAAAGCCACTGTATCTTCACCCTTTATATCCCACCCAGAAATAACGTCTCAACCCTTGAAGACATACTCCAATGAGCCTATGCTGAAATTAACCTTAAAACTTACATACTAGGTGATGTAAACTTCGACTGGAATAAAATCAACAGTCCTATACCCTCCCTGTCCATTAACCTCTTTAACTTTACTCAAGTAACCTACTCCATCACCAGACCCAATAAAACAAATCCACCAGGATCCACTCTTGATCTTAGTCACCCATTCAAATAAAATTACCAACTCTGGCACCATCCCTGACTCTATTAGGGACCACCTCTCAACTTTCACTTAGCATGCAACCATGTCCTATCCACACCAACATCAATATATTCAGACCGGCAACTTTAGTAAATTTGACCCCAAAACCTTCTCTAACTATCTCAAACAAATGAATTGGAACATTCTAAAAAAAACATTCTACTCGATAAAGCCATAGACCACTTTAATTCTACTTTCATAGACACTCTAAATTCCTTAGCTCCACCAAGGAAAAAATGGAAAAAAAAACTATAACTACCCCTTGGCTAACCAAAGAAACAAAGCAAATTATGCATCAAAGAGACAAATCCTGGAAGCTTTACCTAAAGAATAAACATCACAAAACCCCTCTCCAATATACATAGCTTCATAACTTTGCAAAAAAACTAATCTTCAAGGACAAGAAATCCTACTACACTAAGCTCCAGTTCAACCATCCCCAAAACCCTAGGCTTTTTTGGAACTCCATAAACTGACTCTTCAACCCAGGCTCCAAAAATAACCCTACTCCGGACCCAAGTAAATCTGACCTCGAATTATCCTCACTATTCACCTCTTTATTTATAGAGTCAATATCCAACCTAACGAAAACCTTTCCCAACAATGACCCATCTCTCCTCCATTCCACCTCATCTAAGTCCCCAAATAATTCCCCCCTTAGGTTTGAGCTCATACCTGTATCCTAATTAATAGATCCATAATGGAATCCCATGTCCCTAAACTCTAGAGTTCCACCTTCATTCTTCCTCTCCACAAGGGAGGCAAAAACACTAACATTTCAAACTTCCGCCCTATAGCTCTTCTTTCTCCAATCTCCAAAATCCTAGAAAAATGCATCCAGCTCCAACTTATGCCTTTTCTGGCTAAAAACCAACTTCTTACCCCTACCCAACATGGATTCCATCCAGGTCATAGCACCATAACAGCTCTACTCTCATTCTTAGAAACTGTCAATCAAGCCCGAGATTCTGGGAACTTAGTATCCACAGTGCTCCTAGATCTCTCTAAAGCATTCAATACTATTTCCCATAAGCACCTTCTAAGTCATCTATCAAACCTAAATCTCTCTCAAAACACACTTTCCTAGTTCTCAAGCTATCTGTCAGGCTGTGAAATGGAAAAAAAGCACCTCACCTTTCTTACCCACCCCTACTGGAGTACCACAGGAGTCCATCCTCGGACCAATGCTGTTTAATATCTTTATCAATAACTTTTACTCTCCTATTCCTAATGCCAAAGTCATCCAATATGCAGATGACTCTACACTTGTCTGGTCTGCCTCCAACCTCCCTGAAATCTTATCTAAAACTCAGACTGCCTTCGCAGCTACTGAGATCTGGATCACCAAAAATCACCTTTATCTCAATGCTAACAAATATATAAACTACTATTCACACCCTCAAAATCTTTCTCCTTTGATAAAAAATCCTTCAAAGTCCTTAGCCAAAGCAGCTGTCCGATCAAAGTTGTTCCCTTTGCCAAACCACTCAGTGCAACTATAGACGAACAGCTCAAGTTCAACATCCATATTCAGCAAAATATAAAGAAAACCCACCAAAAACTAAGCATGCTATACAGGAACAACCACTTCCTCTCTACTTCTACCAGGAATACTCTGGCCTCCTCTTACCTCCTTCCCTCCCTTCTGTATGGCACCCTACTACAAACTAACCTATCCTCTTCCATCACCTTCAAACATGAAAGCTATTGTAACAACATTTCTAAATTTGCCACCGAAGCCAAACATTAAACTCATCACTGTGTTACCCTCCAATCCCTCAACTGGTTAGAATTCACAAATTACATGGACTTCCTCCAGCTCACTACAGCACATAGACTAATATGTAATCCAACCAAATGCCCCGCTCTAACTAACATCCTTCCCCCATACACCCCAAATAGAACTCTCAGATCTGCACACCAAAACTTAATTACTGTCCAGAAACCTAAACGTCCTGCTGCACAACTTCACCTCTCCTTCTCCTTAGGTAGGAAATGGAACTAAACGTCCTGCTGGACACCTTCTCCTCTCCTTCTCCTTAGGTAGGAAATGGAACTAAACGTCCTGCTGGACAACTTCTCCTCTCCTTCTCCTTGGGTAAGAAATGGACCTAAACGTCCTGCTGGACAACTTCTCCTCTCCTTCTCCTTAGGTAAGAAATGGAACTAAACGTCCTGCTGCACAACTTCACCTCTCCTTCTCCTTAGGTAAGAAATGGAACTAAACGTCCTGCTGGACAACTTCTCCTCTCCTTCTCCTTAGGTAAGAAATGGAACTAAACATCCTGCTGGACAACTTCTCCTCTCCTTCTCCTTAGGTAAGGAATGGAACTAAACGTCCTGCTGGACAACTTCTCCTCTCCTTCTCCTTAGGTAGGAAATGGACCTAAACGTCCTGCTGGACAACTTCTCCTCTCCTTCTCCTTAGGTAAGAAATGGAACTAAACGTCCTGCTGACAACTTCTCCTCTCCTTCTCCTCGGGTAAGAAATGGACCTAAACGTCCTGCTGGACAACTTCTCCTCTCCTTCTCCTTAGGTAAGAAATGGAACTAAACGTCCTGCTGACAACTTCTCCTCTCCTTCCCCTTAGGTAAGAAATGGAACTAAACGTCCTGCTGGACATCTTCTCCTCTCCTTCTCCTTAGGTAAGAAATGGAACTAAACATCCTGCTGGACAACTTCTCCTCTCCCTCTCCTTAGGTAAGAAATGGAACTAAACGTCCTGCTGGACAACTTCTCCTCTCCTTCTCCTTAGGTAAGAAATGGAACTAAACGTCCTGCTGGACAACTTCTCCTCTCCTTCTCCTTAGGTAGGAAATGGAACTAAACGTCCTGCTGGACAACTTCTCCTCTCCTTCTCCTTAGGTAAGAAATGGAACTAAACGTCCTGCTGGACAACTTCTCCTCTCCTTCTCCTTAGGTAAGAAATGGAACTAAACATCCTGCTGGACAACTTCTCCTCTCCTTCTCCTTAGGTAAGAAATGGAACTAAACGTCCTGCTGGACAACTTCTCCTCTCCTTCTCCTTAGGTAAGAAATGGAACTAAACATCCTGCTGGACAACTTCTCCTCTCCTTCTCCTTAGGTAAGAAATGGAACTAAACGTCCTGCTGGACATCTTCTCCTCTCCTTCTCCTTAGGTAAGAAATGGAACTAAACGTCCTGCTGGACATCTTCTCCTCTCCTTCTCCTTAGGTAAGAAATGGAACTAAACGTCCTGCTGGACAACTTCTCCTCTCCTTCTCCTTAGGTAAGAAATGGAACTAAACGTCCTGCTGGACAACTTCTCCTCTCCTTCTCCTTAGGTAAGAAATGGAACTAAACGTCCTGCTGGACAACTTCTCCTCTCCTTCTCCTTAGGTAGGAAATGGAACTAAACGTCCTGCTGGACAACTTCTCCTCTCCTTCTCCTTAGGTAAGAAATGGAACTAAACGTCCTGCTGGACAACTTCTCCTCTCCTTCTCCTTAGGTAAGGAATGGACCTAAACGTCCTGCTGGACAACTTCTCCTCTCCTTCTCCTTAGGTAAGAAATGGAACTAAACGTCCTGCTGGACAACCTCTCCTCTCCTTCTCCTTAGGTAAGAAATGGAACTAAACGTCCTGCTGCACAACTTCACCTCTCCTTCTCCTTAGGTAGGAAATGGAACTAAACGTCCTGCTGGACAACTTCTCCTCTCCTTCTCCTTAGGTAAGAAATGGAACTAAACGTCCTGCTGGACAACTTCTCCTCTCCTTCTCCTTAGGTAAGAAATGGAACTAAACATCCTGCTGGACAACTTCTCCTCTCCTTCTCCTTAGGTAAGAAATGGAACTAAACGTCCTGCTGGACAACTTCTCCTCTCCTTCTCCTTAGGTAAGAAATGGAACTAAACGTCCTGCTGGACAACTTCTCCTCTCCTTCTCCTTAGGTAAGAAATGGAACTAAACGTCCTGCTGGACATCTTCTCCTCTCCTTCTCCTTAGGTAAGAAATGGAACTAAACGTCCTGCTGGACATCTCCTCTCCTTCTCCTTAGGTAAGAAATGGAACTAAACGTCCTGCTGGACAACTTCTCCTCTCCTTCTCCTTAGGTAAGAAATGGAACTAAACGTCCTGCTGGACAACTTCTCCTCTCCTTCTCCTTAGGTAAGAAATGGAACTAAACGTCCTGCTGGACAACTTCTCCTCTCCTTCTCCTTAGGTAGGAAATGGAACTAAACGTCCTGCTGGACAACTTCTCCTCTCCTTCTCCTTAGGTAAGAAATGGAACTAAATGTCCTGCTGGACAACTTCTCCTCTCCTTCTCCTTAGGTAAGGAATGGACCTAAACGTCCTGCTGTACAACTTCTCCTCTCCTTCTCCTTAGGTAAGGAAATGGAACTAAACGTCCTGCTGGACAACTTCTCCTCTCCTTCTCCTTAGGTAAGAAATGGAACTAAACGTCCTGCTGGACAACTTCTCCTCTCCTTCTCCTTAGGTAGGAAATGGAACTAAATGTCCTGCTGGACAACTTCACCTCTCCTTCTCCTTAGGTAAGAAATGGAACTAAACGTCCTGCTGGACAACTTCTCCTCTCCTTCTCCTTAGGTAAGGAATGGACCTAAACGTCCTGCTGGACAACTTCTCCTCTCCTTCTCCTTAGGTAAGGAATGGACCTAAACGTCCTGCTGTACAACTTCTCCTCTCCTTCTCCTTAGGTAAGGAATGGACCTAAACGTCCTGCTGGACAGCTTCTCCTCTCCTTCTCTTTAGGTAAGGAATGGAACTCTCTCCCTTCCACACTAAGGACAATGTCAAACACAAACATCTTCAAAACTCAGCTTTACACCTACCTCTCCTCCAAATGGAAATGTAACTGCATTCTCCCTACCTAGAACTCTTTAACAAAAGCCCCTGGGAGGGTATCCTCCTGAGTTCCTAAGCACCTTATGGCTGGCTACAACCTTCTACAGCTAATTCCCATACAATCTCTCACACTCTGTATATATTGTAAATAGCTTTTGACTTTTGACTTTTACTATGTGAATTTATTAAAATGTATCTGCACAATATTTTTCCACTATGAGCAATATTACTCACGCTATCTATTATTTGATATGTATTTGTACTTGTACTTTATTTTTATTGGACTGCCATCTTTACTGTAATCTGTTTCATGGAGCATTTCTCCCCAGGCCTCCACTGAAAACGGGCTCTCTGGGTTGAGTAGACTTCTCCAGTAATTAACCTGGAAATAAAATAAATTAATAAAATAAATATCATACCATACCTCTCATTAACATCCAAGGCTTTCAGTTATGAAAATATAAACACAAATATGAAAATATGAATACTAAGTGAGAAATACTGATTAGTTCTTCTACTGCAGCACATCCTAGATTAACAAATTTATTGTCATTTGATAATAATGGCTTTATGTTTTAACACTGCCTATTATTAGCAGGTAATCTGCTTGATTACAGAAGCCAGACCCTATAATATCTGGACGCCATAAGGAGCTATGGATGTGAACTAGAAATATACAAAGGATGTTTTAAATTTGAATAAGTTAAACTGAGCAAATGAAGAGGGTTAGCTGGTTTTATTCCAAGCACAAATAACTCCCCCATCTGGTTGCCTACCAATATATTACAAAAAAAGGAATGCATTCCGGTTTATTTAAAAAAATATACACTAACCCTTTATGCCAGACTTTAAATTCAGCAGAGGGCAAATTGTATTCATACACATCACAACTAGATCCCCTCCAAACAAAACTGGCTGACTGACAGCATTAAAAAATTACATGCCTTCACCCCAATAATGCATGCAGCTGCATCTAGTAAGATACACTTTTTTAATACATGCATGGCCTTTCAGTTTGCTGTCATGCCAATGCATCATGGTACATGAATGAACAGAAAGCTGCAGTACTTGAGATAGGGGTGCTGAGACTACAGGTGTTTTATTTATTTATTTGTTTGTTTGTTTGTTTGTTTGTTTTTTGAGTAAAGAAACATTTCTTTATTTAAAAGAGTAAATAAAAAGTAGCCAAGGTAAATGTTGTTCATGAGTAAATGACAGGTGCTTCAGTATCTTTCATTTTGATTTTTTTTAAGAAATAAAGATAAGAGATTAATTCCTTTTGCTCAGCACATAAACTAACTAGGATGAGTTATACAGTTCCTGAAGGATTGTATTGATGGAATAAGTGCAATTCTAACTTGTACTGCTGCTTTACCACTGAAATTGTTTTTGAATGCTACTGATAATATTATTAGAATCCCTTGGACTGCTTCATGTGTTTTTGTATAAGTTAAGGATCTTAGTATGATAAGTTGACTACTTATTAGCCTCTGCTGTTGCTGGGGAAATTCTGTAACTACTGTTAATTTGATTTACTGTACTATATACATTAGTCCTGATGCAGCATTCTGTAACATCTTGGTTAGTATTCAAAAGTGCTAATGTAGTTTAGGTAGTTCTTATTTTTATTCACTTGTTTTATGCCCTAATATCTCTTCTCCTACTTTCTCCACAGTTAACTCACCTACTTTTTTTCAGTGTGAGTGTTCCCCCTCCTTAAACAGGCTGTAAACTCTCCAGGAATCTCCCTATACTTGTAAGAATGGGGTCTACAATAATAAAAAAAGAAAAGGCATTTAAAATGGACAGTGTACTGAAGGACACACTGTAGGTCATATCCTCTCTGATGACTCTGCTACCTATGTACAGTTATTCTAAAGCAGGTAGTGGCATGCACACCACCAGGAATGAATTTTTCCAAAGTTCCCCCTGTCTCCCAATATTTGTTTGCCTCTATTCCCAACAAAGAGAACATAAGTGGCTGTTAGCTCTGTTGTCTTATATAAGTAGCTTTACCTAGCTAGGTTGTTTGCTCGTACCGTTGGTTAAATTGATCCTGTACGGCAACTTCAGTTCACAAACTCTGACCCATGTGCAATTGAAGTTAAAAAGTTAAAAAGTACTGACTCTTACCTGCAGTTAACTGCTAATTATTTTGATGCTCACTATACCCAGGTTCTGCCTACTGCATTCACCCTTGCTTTGCTTGGCCTCTCTTCGCTCCCCTACCCTAACCCCATTTCCCACCCACCCACACTAACTCTGCATTTATTTTCAAATAGTCACTCCCCCATTTTCACTACCTAATCATAAGTTGACAATGTCTCCCAACTCAAAATATTAAATTACCCCACACATTCTAGACTGAGCAGTAACTTCAAGCACTAACTCGTACCTTAACTTAATTCTCACCAAAATTAACTCCACTAATCAATAAATTAACTTACATAGTTAAAACTCCAGTATCTCTAACACCATCTGTAAAGACCACCTTATACCATCATACTTACATAACCTAGTCCTATAGAACCCTTAATACTATACATACACCAACATACACTACTCATCAACAAGTTATGCAATATAGAATGTAGACTTTAAACTGTACAATTCTCTTTGCTATCGCTATTGCAGCTCAGCTGACCTCCTACCATTATGAACTAAACATTACTATATCATCCAAAATTTCCCCATTCTCTAACCCTCCAAAACCTAAACCTATTATTCTCATAATATCAACTACAATTTACAATAGCGCATATATTGACTTCTCTATATTTGTAGTCCTCCCTCAGCAATCTTACTCATGTACATTCCTGAAATATGAAAAGTTTGTATCCAAACACCTAAAAGTAATCTTAAACATAGTATCCCAACTTATTCTCAGTGGCGACATTCACCCAAATCCTGGCCCTAGAAATATTCCACAAAAACCTACCAACCGACACCAAAATGCATTAAACTTCACCAGGAAATTATCTGACTTACTAATACTACATATAAATGTAAAGAAGCATACTTAACAAACTACAAGAATTACATGCCACCATCTCACTATACTCTCCAGACATACTCCTAATCACTGAAATCTGGCTTAAACCTGAAATCAGAAGCAACAAAATAATTCCTCCTGGGTATAATATATATAAACAAGATAGGAAAACCAGAAGAGGTGGAGGCATTGCTATTCTATACATAAACAGCCTCACATTGAAAAACTATTGACCCCAACACCCCAGCTTTTAATAATGCAGAGGTTTTGTTTACTACATTAAAAATCAACTCAAGGAAACAATGAAACATATTAAAAGCCTATATTCCCCTGGAAACAATATTAACACACTAGAATTCATCTTACACTGGATAGCAGAAAGTCTCCCCCAGAAAACAATTATTATGGGAGACTTTGATATAAATTGGTTATCCTGTAACTCATTAAACCCCACTGACCATATCAACCTCCACAGCTTCACACAAGTAATTCAAACTACAACTAGAGCTGATAAAGCTTCAAAAATGCAGTCCATCCTTGACTGGATCCTTGCAAACAGACCCTCACTATCAGCACACTCAGGCTGCCTCTCAGACCGTCTTACTGATCACCTTCCTACCTTTGTCTTCCAACCCCAAATAATTCCAACAAAAGACACCTCATTCCATGAGATCCAACTTAAAAGAAACTTTAGCTCCCAGGAATTTGTAACCACACTCAAACTCTATAATTGGGCACCACTTAAATTTCTCCCCCTAGACCCTGCAGTAGAACATTTTAATACCACCTTCCTTAGCATCCTAAATAACTTGGCCCCTACAAGAACAATTGGAACAAAACCCAACTATGCCCCTTGGCTTACCAAAGAGATAAGATCACTACTAAAAGAAAGAGATAAGACATGGGAAATATGGATCCACAACAAATGCATAGCAAATCAACCGAAATAGCTTAAACTAAGAAATAGATCAAAAAAGCAAATTACACTAGACAGAAAAAAAAATACACTGACATACAATCAAAGCACAAAAAGAACCCACAAAAACTCTGCTCTGCCTTTAATAAAATTCTTCATCCAGGACAAGTTAACTCACCCTCCCCATCTACCAGCAACTCTATCGATAACATAGCCACACAATTTAATGAACATTTCACCAAATCCACACTAGCTCTCACAAGTAACAACTGCCTTTCACCTCTCCCACCCCTCACATCATCAATACAAAATGACAATTACTTTTCCATTCAGCCAGTCCCTACAGGTACTATATTTAAATTCCTTAACAAACTCAAACCCACAAGCCTAGCATCAGACAATCTACCTGCTGAATACCTCAAAATTGCTGATGAAGTCATCTCATATCCAGTCCGTATACTCATAAACCAGTTAATCTCAGAACAACATGTCCCAACACTCTGGAAAATATCACATATAATACCATTACACAAAGGTGAACATTTAACAGAACTTTCTAACTACTGGCCTATAGCTATTTTATTTCCTTTAGCAAAACTTCTTGAAAAATTCATACATGCACAAATTCTAAGCTATGCGTACAGGCACAAATTTTATATCTGCTAATTAACATACTTTTGGCTAATACTCAGCATGGATTCTGGCCCAATCACAGTACTACCACTGCCCTCATGAGCTTTGCTAACACTGTTAACCAACAGTGTCTTCAATCTTTCTGGATATTTCTAAGGCCTTTGATACTGTATTACATAACAAACTTTTAAAGTCACTTTCTGAACTTAATCTAAGCCACTCAACTCTTTCATGGTTCCAGGATTATTTTACTGGATGTAAACAGGCTGTAAAATGGCAACATAACCTCTATCCTCTTTTGACTGTTACCTTGGGAGTTCAGCAAGGATCTATTCTAGGTCCTCTTCTTTTTACTATATTTACTAACAGCCTCCACATTGCCACCCTACATGCCACCTTAGTACAATATGCTGATGATTTAACCATAATCAGTGCAGCCCCCCTCACTCCAACAATTACAAAATATAACTCAGGAATACTTCACAGCAGTAGAATCTTGACTAACCAATGCACAGCTTATATTAAACCCTAATAAAACTAAGCTAATGCTGTTTCATCCTTAAAAAACATAGACACCATCCCACCATTCAAAATAACTTCTAACAACACTCCCATTACTTCAGTCCCCCAAACTAAACTTCTCATGGTTGTTATTGACAACAACATGAGAGTTGACTTACACATTGCCAAAACTATAAAAAAGTACACAAAAAGCTTGGAACCCTATACAGGAGTAAAAATATCTAACCAATAATACCAAACCATTACTGCAGAACCCACCTTGTCTCTACTAACCTATATGTATCCCCCATACTTGTGAATCTAAACAAATTAGACTTATCCAAACTTGACTCATGCTACAATAAAATAGCAAAACTTGCATCTGATTCAACTTGCAGACCCCACCATTGTCTGGCCCTTAAGTAGCTTTATTGGCTAGAATTTTCAAATCTGCTAGTCCTCAACTAACTTGCAATGGCCCACCAAATTCTATACCAGCCAGAAAAAAACTTCATCACTCAAAGACCTACTAAACTACTACTCAAATAACTGTTTACTTTGTTCCAGTAACAAATTATTAATAAACATAACCAGAAGTAAGAATACTGCAGGGGACTCCCATTACTCTAACTGCATTGCAAAAATCTGGAACACCCTGACTCTAAACATAAGGTCTACTGCCAGTAAATCTAACTTTAGAAAACTTCTCAAAACACATCTGTCTAGTTCATGGATATGCCCCTGTTCCAATCCAGGTAAGCAACTAACATAAGCAGTCAGGAATGTAATATACACCCAGCCACTGTTTCATCTCTCTAATCTTTGTCTAGGAATTTTGGGTTTGTATATATATATATATATATATATATATATATATATATATATATAAAATATACAAACAATGATTTTAACTGGCTAATGCTGCTTACTTGGTTTCCTGCACATACTTTTACATCTTTGTTACTCAGACTCTGTTTTCATCAATGCAGAATACAATTGCTAACAATCAAGAGTTTCATCAGTGTTTGTACTCTGCTTTTTCAGAATAGTGATATGTGTATATTAATCATTAGCTACTTTCGTATTATATTGTATTAACTAGTGATTTTCTTCCTAATTATTATTGTAATGTATTTTTGTATTGTATTTAGAAGGGCTTTCCTTCCTCATTTTTATTGAAATGTATTTCCTTATTTTATTGCACTACTATTTATATGGTTTGTGTTTATTCCACTTGGAACTTTTTTTCCTGGACCTCTGCTGAAAATGGGCTATCTGGCCAGTCAGATTTTCCCGGTAAACAAATGTAAAATAAATAATAAATAAATGATGTGCTAAGCATAATGAAAACATAATGAAACATTGTAAATTAAAATTATTTTCTCGATTTGTCAAGGGCGATGCTGGAGCTGTGGGCCCCAGGTGACCGCCCAAATTGTCTCTATTATAATCTGTTACTTCACTTAGTACAGAATAAATATGTAAAGATGCACAAAGACCTGCAAAACATATAACAGTGTATCAGAAACAGATCAAATGTTGAGCATAATGGTATGGCATATGTGTTAAAGTAACCAAGCAAGTCATCAATAATATATAAGTAAAAAAAGTGATCATTTTTAATCTAGCAATCTCTGTGCAAACTGTATGCAACAGCAGTAGTTCAAATACTTCACCTCATAACTTTGACTTTATCAGTGCATAAGCAGTGTAAAATAAATACCAAAGTCAGTCAAGAAAACACACACACATATATAAAGGCAGTTCACTGTCCTGGTTTTACTGGTTTACGTCAGTATAGTTTGTTTAAGAAATGTGGAAACTCAGAAACTGAAACGCAACACTATGACCTCCATCAAATGTCAAGTTGGGGGCCCGCATATGCACTTCTAGCATATGTATCATTCTGTCACTATCACCCATCATACATAACCTCTTAGTTCATGCTACAAACTGTTAAGAGGAGTACACACAGACTGTCCTGTAGCTACAATGCTCTTACATTCTGATAGGTGTGTTTACCACACTATGTTGGCCATCTCACAAAGAGACATTTACGGTTACTGGCACTTAGCTGCAACAGTAATAGATTACAACAACTCTATATACAGGTTCGGACTTAGGTGAAATGGTGCCCTAGGCCAGGTTTTCAGCCCCACCCCCAACATACAGACACTGTCCAGTCCTCCCCTGTGTTACCCCCATTTTTGGGCTCCTCACACCATACCCAAGACTTTTTTTCTTCCTTTTCTCACATTTTGCCTTACTCTTCAGCTTTTTCAAGGAGCCATAACTTGTTGTGTGCTTTGAAATGCATTTAAAACTATTTTTGTTCTTCTTACACAACCTTTTCAGCTAGTGATGGCTTGGATAGAAATTATGATCAAGGAAAGAAATTCAGTGTTATTGTTCAGCTTTAGTTTTCTTTGAATCCCTTTAACATACCTTTCCTGACCAAGACAGCACAGTAATAACCATTTAGGAAATAACTCATATAAGCCAGCAACCAAAAAGCCATAGGGTTATAGATGGTCTGGGATGCATTTTAGAGTATTTCCCAACATTTTAATCCAGTGGTTGCCTAAACAAAAATCAGGAGTAAGAAAAGAATTTCAGTCTTATATTTTTTCAAGGAAGACATCAAAACCAAAAGTTTTGAAATTATTTATTGTGGTCTCATTTTTTTTATATCACAAAAACTGGCATTTTAACAGGGCTGTTATAATTATATCCATTGTATAATGACCTCCTGTGTACACCTCTAAGGTATGACAGTGATGAAAATGAAAGAAGTAATAATTAACAGAATCCCACTCTCCACACACACATAGCCTATACCAGCTTTCTGTACAGACACATCTGAGCAAGGTTGTTTTTAGAATGGGTGCATTTTGAGAGCAGAGGCCATTATCAGCTTTATCCTAACAGGTTCCTATCACAGCCCTGTTCAGGTTAACCACCATAATAAGAAAATTAATTTTTTTTTTCTCCTTGTTTTTTCTGAACCAGCATCAACTTTTGTTTGGCCCCCCACACAGTCAATGATGATTAAGGATTATGTCTGTATCCATTTATACAGTCTGGGGAGTGGGAGCCACAAGACTGCTAGATTTAAGTGACTGAATGTTTTGGGATATATGTTATACCTAACTTTTGAAATATAATTACTTGTTAGCTGCATTTTTTACTGATACCTAGAAGAATAATGTAAGTGATTTTACACCCACCCACAGACACACACACTTGCCATAGCAATACTAGTTTTTTACTTATTTCAGCAAATAGCAATACATTGTGCGACAGTAGTATAGCCACACCACAGTGACTGCTGTGTAGCTGTCGTTACCTCACTGAGGAGTAATGCATAGCTGTCACTGGCCCTGATTTCACAGAACTTCCTTGAATTTGCTTATAATATTGCTGTGTCTTTAAAAAAAGTTTGATTTGCTGGTTAATCATTCAGGATTACATACAGTCAATAAATCCAGTCATCAGAGTTTTATATTTTTTGTTTTCCAAAAAAATGCATGTTGACGCAAAAGTTGTTATTCTATAAGTGAAATAGAATAATATTAAAAATGTTTTCCTGATTTTGAGCCTATTCTGCTATTATTTTTGACATTGCACTGAATTCTTCAGAAAGAAGTTGAGATATATAGTATCTGGTGTTCTGCTTGTATTTATATAACCCCCTGAAAAAGAAAACCATCCCTCTAGATTGAAAGAATCAGCTTTTCTTAAAATCCAAAATTTGCACTGAGATTAGTCACTCTGAGCTGCAGATCTCTCTAGTGTTACCTTATTCATGTTATTTGTCAGCTTTATCTTAACAGGGTCATATCACAGCCCTGTTGCTATGGCTAATGTGTGTGTGTGTGTGTGTGTGTGTGTGTGTGTGTGTGTGTGTGTGTGTGTGTGTGTGTGTGTGTGTGTGTGTGTGTGTGTGTGTGTGTGTAAAATATCACTGATTTTTATCTGTTCACGTTAAAGCACATAATCAGGAAATTAATACATTTTTTCTCCTAATTTTCCCCAACCAGCAGCAGCTTCTCTGTGCCCCATATAGTCAAGGATGATTAAGGCCCCCCAACCACAGGTATTGTGGGTACCTAAAGCTAGCTATGTTGTTAGTTTTAGTGCAGGGAATGTTCAGCAGCAGAGTTTAACTAAACCAGGGACACTACGTCAATGGTAAAATATTAATGGAATTGTGCAGCCTGTTACTTGATAAAACAATGCTACTATAACCAGATATATCTTTGATTTATTTGAGTTATTATCTACCTGTTTATTAAGTATCCAATATTGTTGTACTATCTTTTGTTGGTTTGACAAATATTACAAAATATCAAGATAAGATAACTTGCTTTAGTTGGGGGCCCCACAAAAACAGTGGGGGGTCCCATTGTCCACATGGTTTGCTGATGCATAAAGCTGGCTATGAATATACGGTTCAGTAAATAAATAAACAAACTCACTTAACATGAGGGAAAAATGATAGCATTGTAGATCATTGTACATCTATCAAAGAATTTGAAAAGCTTGTCTGCAGTTCATCATGTCTGGGAAGCAGTTATCTAGTTTCTTCTTGTCTCATTTCTACCACAAGTTATATCTCTCTTTCGAAATAATGTACCATGCATGTTACCCAGTTACAACTATGGAGCTGCAAACTCAGTACAGAAAAGTGCACATGACTGCCGACAGGCTGGGTCTTGTTTCTAAAGATGAATGTTATGATAAAAAGAAATAATACTACAAAAGGATCAACTTAAGTATATTAGAAAGTGTGTGGGGGGGTAGTAAAGAAAGAGAGAACTCTAAACTACTGAACTGTATAAGTGTGAAACATGAAAAGGTGTACTTATGGTGATGATGGTGTGAACTCTGAGATAAAGGATTTACGTTAAGGTGTGTTCAAAGTGAATCTCTCTCTGCAGCCCAAACAAGGTAACCCTTTTGGTCTTGTTGTTCAGATCTGTCCTCAGCTGCTTTTTTTCTTTTCTGTATTCTATGTTCTGACACTTTTGTGTGTCGTATGCTTCATCTATGAATCCCCAACACTTGACTCAATATGAACTCAATTTGTGCAACTAGTTTCATGGCTGGACAAATATGAAGCATGAATAAATCTCTCAAAACAATGAAAATAACTGCAGAACCATGCGCAACAACAACAGTAATTTCTTACTGAAACTAGCAATCACAGAGTTCAGCTGTGGAGACATACTCAGAGAGTGGAGTTTTTATGGATCTTGTTCTGAGTAAAGTGTAAGGAAGTTGGGTTCAGTTCTAAAATTTTGTTTCAATCTTCAGGTATAGAGCTTGCTAAATCCATTTATTAAATGTTGATAACAAGTCTGTCAACCAAGAAAGTAAGATATTTTTATGAAGTTGTTAGTAAATTATTGATCACTTATTTTTAATTTGCTGATACACAAAATCCATTCAGCATTGGCAGGGTTATGGAGGCACATTGCTAGAGTTAGGCTTTATAAATTAATATCAAGTAACGCAGTTTAAGACAGATTTCTCTCAGGAATATATACAAACCCAAAAGACCATGTACAGTTATAAAAGGCAAAGCCAAACTCACAGGTTTCACATGCTGTCTGTTCACAGAAGGAGTAAGTGAATCATTATTCTAGTTTGCATTTAGTATTTAAGGTTTAACAATAATTTATTATGTGGAAAGTAGTATACGATTTCATGCATATGCAAACTTATGTGTGAAACCAGTTTTTGATGGTTATATTATATGCCAGGCTATGTATAAATATGTTATTATATTAGATATAGCATTCAATGGACATTCTGCTGGACAGGAGCATACATACAGGTATGGTTGCTGAAAGTTTTCAGTTGGAGAATTTACTCTCTTTAATGTTCTGTCTCTGCGGTAGCGTTGTCATCACACAGCAAGACGTTGTCCCATTTGATTCTCAGCTAGAGCGTCTTCTGTGGCAAGGCATACGTGAATGGGCGTGCCTTCAGTGAAGGTTGTGCTTTAGGGCTGGTAACTCAGCACGTAAAAATCCACTACCAAACATTAGCGGACCGGAGTTCCGCTGTGGCGACCCCGAACCAGGATAAGATGAAAGGCACAACAACAAAAAATGTTCTGTCTCTCTGGTCTTAGGGAAATACTGGCTAGCAATTTTCTTAGCAGCCCATGTTGACAATTCGCTTTAAGACTGTGCAACAAGTATGCATGTACATAGGGGTGTTAATGTGTGTATGGGGGTATTATATGTCTCTGTCTTTCTTCCTTTGCTGTATTTTCATTACAAGGCACAGACACGCAACCCCCCCCCCCCCACACACACACACACACACACATACTCTATTGTGCTGTACGGCATTGTATTTGATAGATTCATGAAGAAAAAATGAGTTGTAAACTTATATTTATCAATAAATGTGAAAAACATAGGCATTAACTTAGATTGCTTTAAATACTTTACATATACATCCGCAGTAAAATGCTTAACAGTACTTAAATTAATTTCTTCTTATAAAGGTATCTGTAAGTTAAGCAGACATAGATACTATAACTCTTTCCTGAAACATCACTCACCATCCTCAAATCCAAACTAAGAGCAACATAAAATGAACATGGTTGCATATTTCACACCACAGTCTTGTTCATGCAATTGTGATACTAAAATACAGCCTCTATACATACTTTTAATCAGATAACCCTTTTAGCAAGTCCTCGTCTGAGACAGATAGTAGTGTTTACAATATTCCTGTATCATATGGAGCTGGCAGCCTGAATATCCCTATTATTTATTTATGAAGAGAAGGTGGATAACAAAATATTTACAGTTTAAACTTGAGGCATCTTTATGCATATTACATTTTTGACAGATACAATATGCAAGTTTCAAGATCAAGTCACAAATATTAAACTACAAGGACATTAGAAGATTCTAATAAGAATCTCTTTCACATTTACAACCGAAGTGTTTCTATTTCTGCGATTAAGCAGCCACAGTATTTTCTTATCTTTGTATTTTGGTAAGCATGTTATTTACATGCAGTTCTACTGTACTCATTGTATATAAACCAAGTATAAACAGAACCAAGGACGTGTCAGTTATAGCCAAGTCTATATTTTCATTTTGGTTTGTAGTTATTTGGAGCTTTAGGTTTAGTTTCTCCAGGGTTTCTAATACCATGATGGGAAAGGACCCCATTACTAAGTCAGGGTATAATTACATTTCATGAAATTAGTATTGTTTCAGTGTTTGAAGTGAAACAAAAGTATTCTTCGCAGCACCGAAATTTTCCCAGAACTGACTCCTTCTGCAATTCATACGTCGTTACATGTACTGGTAAAATATTTAAATATGACTGTAAATTGTTTTGTATGAGACCCATTACTCTTACTACTATTGGAACTGTCTATGTATCCTTCTTCCAAATTGCTCTCATTTCTGGCTGAAAATCCTGATATTTTTATGACATTGTGTTTCTCTGTACATGAGACACTGTAATCACTAAGTGTAGCAATTTCAATGATCAGTGCTACTGCTAACTTTTTTCCTGGACTATTATATCTAGTTTTCTAGCATCTATATTTGAAGAGACAGTAATGGCTGAGCCTATATGATGTACACCACCATTCTATATAATGCTTTGAGGTTTGTATTTCCAATGCTTCTCAGCTGCTCCTGTATTGTAGTGTTTCTACAATCCCCTGTGCAACAGTCTTGCCACATTATTTTTCCATTCAGTGTACAGGCCCTCTGCTCTAAATATATCACACCTAGTAACAAGGTATGCAACTGTTTCAAGTTCTTTTTTACAGAACCTGCATTTATCTGTTTCTCCCACATGTTCATCTGACCTTGTAAAACAATGTGTATGTATTCCACTATCCTGAGCTGCCATTATTAACCTTTCATCATTTGGTTTCAACTCACCTCTCCTTAACCATACCCGTGTCAAAGCTTGATCAACATGAAGTCGTTCCAGATCTCCATACTTGACAATATACATATGGCTTGTGCACATTTCTTTCCTTCTCATCTGATCCTTCTCCTTATATTCTTTCTTTTATTTTTAGGCACATTTAGTTACTGTCTGATTTTTGTCTACTTCTGGTTTGACTTCCATTTCTGTTTGACACAAGAATGTTTCTGCTAAACAAAGAAGAGAGGTCATTTTAGACTTCCTCACATCTTGTTTTAAAGCTTTCACTATGTTTGGATCTGATGAGGTCAGCAGATATGTATGTAGTACCATGACTGCAGATCTATACATGAAATCAATTCTGAGGAGGCCCATACCTCCTTCAGAGTATTGAATACATAATCTTGGTTTACACTGATTTTCATATATCATTTGATAAGCATTGTTTTTCTGTCCATCTGATGCAGTACATTTTGAGGCCAGTCAATTACACTAAAACTGTAAGTTAGATTGACAAAAGCACATTGGTTAAAAGCTTGGACTTTATTCCTAGACATCAAGGCTGTTTTTAACATTAGTTTTAGTTTTCTGAAGTATTCCTTATTGAGTTTTATTCTCATTTGTTCATGTTTAACTTCCAGCCCTTCATCAGTTCCCCAATATTTATATACTCCTTCCTGCTCAAGTTCCTTTATATCACATTCCTATCCCACATTGATATTTTCTTGGTACTGCAATGTAACTGTTTTAAGCATTGCTTTTGCACATTTATCAAGACCAAATGTCATTCTTATATCATCTGAGAAAGTATTTTAATCACTCGCAGTTGTACTCTCAGCTTCTCATCTGATGAACTATGCAGTTTTTAAGTCATCCACAAAAAGTGTAAGAAAAGTCATTAAGCAGGGTTGCTCCCTGGGAGCCAAATTGTAACCAAGACCTAACCTGTCAAGTAAACAGCTTAATGGGTTAAGGGCAAGACAAGATAACATCAGTGACAAAGAATGATCCTTGAGCATTCCACTTTTAATTTTTATCCCTAGCATAATAATTTCCCCTTTGTCATGGCTTAATTGCAAAATGGTTTGCTGCTGTTTCATTGTCACTGTAATGTAAAATGTAGGATGTATCTTGCACATCTGCAAGCACTCCTTTAGCCATGAATGTGAGATGCTGGAATACTTTTTTTGTAATCGATCCATGCCATACTTAGATTCCTCCCTTTTAACAATTCTCTATTATGGCTTTATTTAGCAGCAAGCAATCCTTTGTTTGATATGACTTCCTTTTTTTAAACCTTTGTTCTATTGTCATGATTATGTTTTCTACTAAATGACTATAAACTCTGTCCACATCATTTCCAAAATGTAGTGTGTACATTGTTGGAGGGCGGGTTGATAGGTTTTAGGATGGCTTACACGTTCGTTCTTAAGGAGGAGTATCATTTTTACTTTCGTTAACCAGGTTGATGTCTGTTCAGGATGTAGATATAAGTAGTTCTTACTCAGGGCTAAATCTTTGTACAAAGATGTTAATACTTTCAGTCACAGGGTAGGTACTGCATCTGGGCCTGGGGTTTTCCAGTTTGGAGCTTTTCTTAATTTTGTTTCAATGTCTCTGGCCATTACTTCAGCCAATTTAATATCCTGCACATTTGAACTCAGTACTGTTTCTTTTAATTGTTCTATCCATTCAGTATCTTTGTTATGTTCTCAGGGCCTTCATAAATATTTCTCAAATTGTGTCTGTTTCTTCTTTTTTGGGTGGTGTTTCTTATCCTTTTGCTTTGTTTCCCAGTTCTCTATAAAACTTTTGGGGTCATCAGTAAATTGCATATTTTGTACTTTTTCTTTATATTTATCTGCATATCTTTTTTTGGCTCAGCTGATATCTTTAGTTTCTTATTTGCAATAGTGTATGATACATCCTGGTCCATACTGATGTGTCTTGCTCTTACTATATCTGTTTTTCCAAAGTATTTTTGTTGCTATGTTCCCTCTTCGAGCAGTGATATGTCTTGCTTCCATGATGGCATTTTATTTTTTCCCTTCCTTTCCCTTATTGCTGTATGTTTTGTTGCAATACACTATCTGCTATTTATTTAGCTACACTGTAATATACCCGGCTTACTTCTGTTATGTCACTTGAATTTCTTTTAATAGTGCTGATTACTGTGTTCACCTGTTTAATCAGACTTCTAACATTTTGGGTCTTATTAACTTGCTGTAAAGTAGTTTGTTCATTGATCTTAATTAATCTATCAGTCTCTATTAAATCATGCATCACTTCCCTTAGATAATTTTCTTCTAAACTGAGAGCACATTCTTTGCTCTCTCTTTCCTGTGAGTATTCTATAGAAATTTCCAAAACATCTTCCTGTGACATATCCTCTTCAGCTGCATGCTGCATCATCTGCTGCGCCTTTATATGGGAACTCATTGGCCCATCACCCCACAAAACTGACTGCATCAGAAATGCCACTGTTTCCTGGTCTTTTCCATGCTGTGCAACTGCAACTTAACTTTTGTACTGGTTTCCTATGGAAGGCTCTGGAGCATTATCATGTGACAAATCATCAGATGCTTCCCGTTCCACCTGCTTCTCTGTAGTTTGGGGGCTTATAGTTCCATGATGCTGTGACTTGGATGTTCTACACTAAATTATTCACTTTGCAGGTAATCCATAACTTCAGTTTATATTTCTTTAACTTTTCAATTACTAACCCTCTTGTCTACTTTCACCCTATGTTTTTTATTTTTTGTATTGTGAAATTTTCCATATTTGGGTGGCTTTGCCTTTCTTTCTGTTCAAACATCTTTGGTGTTACTTTTTATTGATTTGTTTTGGTTTTCTTTTGCATAAATATCACACCATTTCAAATCTCTTTTTCTTTTCTTTGTCCATCTTTCTTCTTCAGATGTCTCCCGCTCCACTATTTCTCCTTAATTTGGCCCTCGTTGTTCCATGATGCTGTAATATTAGCCGTGTTGAAGTTTCTACACTAAATCCTTCATTTTGCAGGTATTCTATAACTCCAGTTTCTATTTGTTTAACTTCTATCTTGCAGATTCTCTGTTCTGCGCTCCTCCTTCATGTTCTTAATTTTTGTATTGCAAAGTTTCCCTAACTGAATTCCTTTGCCTGTATTTCTCTTCAAGTATCTTTGGAGCAGTGTTTTTGTACTGAAAGTTTGGCATTCTCCTTTGCAAGAATATTGCACCATATCAGATCTCTTTTTCTTTCCCAAGACCATGTTTCTTTTTTATAATGTTCAAAAAACTCTGAGAGTTGTTCTTTCTATTTTCACACTTCTTCTGTTGCATCGTTTTCCAAGTGGCCAATGTTTCTTGTCTATGCATTTTTTTATTATTATTTTATTTATTTTTTATGGATCTGTTATATTCTTCTTTTTTTGGCTTTTCCCGGTTAGGGGTTGCCACAGCAGATCACCTGTACGCTCATGATTGGCAGTGGAGTTTTACAGTGTTGAGTTGCCAGCCTGGCGCCCAACCTTCCACAGAAGGCACACACACACACACACACACACACACACACACACACACACACACACACACACACACACACACACACACACACACACACACACACACACACACACACACACACACACACACACACACACACACACACACACCTAGGGCCAATTTAGAGTGTCCAATCCACCTACAGCATGTCTTTGGGATGTGGGAGGAAACCGGAGCACATGGATCTGTTATATTAATGAATGCAAATTTACATTTCAAACTTTTTGACAGTTTTCTTTATGCAAGCATTTTTTCTTTCCTCTAATTTCTCTTTTAATCATTCTGAATATCTTCTGTCTAAAAAATCTTGGCTTCTTGCTTAATGGTAACAATACATAATTTCTTTCTTATTGTCTGTAGTCCACTCTTATTTTTTTCATTTAACATTTGTTTACCAGGAAAGTCCGACTTGGAACAAAGCCAGTTTTCAGTGGTGGCCCAGGGAGAATTACTTCAGATGCATGTCTTTGTAACTTGGAAGGAAGCCCACATAAATGCAGGCAGGACATGCAGACTTCACACAGAAGGCACCCTAGCAGAGAATCAAACTGGAGAACCTCTTGCTGTGAGGTGACAATGCTACCACTGCACACTGTGCCATCACGAGCTCTGTCATCTTTATGACTCTTTTTTGGCCTGTTTGTTTTTTTCTTTTTTGTCGATTACTTTTTCCTTCTATACTGGGGAAGGGGGTCATCTTCCCCCGGAGCCTCACCTAACCCCATTGTAGGAATATTTCCTTGTCTTGAGGATTCTATACTGCCATGTCTCGGTAATGGCACAAACATCTATATTCTCCAGAGTGAGGACAGCTTGTAGGTTGTGGATTTTCTTGTTTAGGCTTCTAGCATTGAGCAGTAACACCTATTATAATAATAACAAGCATAACTATGCATTGGTTAAACAGGATGATGTCCAAAATGTATCCACTTGCAAATCACCAAAGATAAAGTCCCATACCATAGCTTAGCAAGCTATTAGTTCATCTTCTATGTCCCTAGAATTCAAAATCTTGCAGCTAAACCTGCTAGACACCATTAAACTAAATATTCTTTTCATGAGAGACTTTCACTAGCCCTCTATAGACTGGAAAACATGCACTGATTAATACTCATAGACACAACAATTCCTGGTATTTATTAACTCAAATTCCTTGACCAGATAGTGCACACATCCACCACAGGTTCAAACATACCAGACCTGGTACTCACCAATATGGGAGAGTGCTGCACCCCCCCCCCCCCATTCAAGTCCACACTAGTGATGTCAGACCTCAAAGCTGTAACTTTTAAAATAAAAATCAATTCTGCAATCCCAGAAAATCCTATAACAGTTAGAAACCATTCCCTAGAAAACTATAGACTATTAAGTGATAGTTTATCAAAATGCAATGACCATCCCAACCCAGAGTTCACAGCAATCTATGCAGAATTGTTCACAGAGAAATGGCTATTGAGAGGCTGCTGTATATACTAGAAATAAACCCACAACAAACTCTGAAAACAAACCACACTGGTGGAATCCTAACCTTAAGATAGTATATAACAAAAGGAAAAATGTCTTGGCTGAAATAAGGATGAGCAACTCCAATAATGATAGGAGCTCTCTAATTAAAGTCATTAGGAAACAAAGAGAACTAATTAAGTCCCACAAGGCTCTTTATAAGGTCAAGATAGCATCACAGGCTAAAGATAACTTCAAGGCCTTCTACACCTATGTTCAAAACCTCAAAGCCAGCACACATCTATGCACTAAATTGGTGGTCAATAGTGGCAGCTACACTGAGCAACATTACCAATTTTTTATTCTGACAAAATTCAGCCCTCCATTCCCTTCCCCACCTCCTCTTACCTCCTCCCATCCAATGCCTACTAAGCTATCCCCCAGCTATTAATAGGGAGTGTGTCCTGGTGGCCCTCAGTAAGGCCAAAATCACAGCCACAGTATCCTGGGATGCCTCCTAAATAGCTGGAAACATGACCTATCAGGACCAAGTGAGTCACTTTTCAACTATAACCTCAAAAACAAGCTCTGTACCCCAGCAATAGCAGATTGCAATGGTTATCCCACTTGTCAATGGTGAAACACCAACCACCTGGAAAACAACAGACCTATTCATCTGACTAGTCTAATATTTAAGCCCATGAAACAAATTACAATAGAAGTGATCAACAAAGAAATAGGTACGCTTCAGACACACCACACTATCCAGTTTGGCTTTGTTAAGGGAAGTTCATGCCTACTAAACCTGGTGGACATCTTTGAGAAGGTCAACAAGGCAAATGGATGAGGGGAAAATGGTGTGTACCACATACCTGTACCTAGCATAGACATTCAATACAATACCCCCCTCAGGTATAATTGACACACTCACTGAACTGGGTATAAACCCCTACATAACTCACTGGATTGCCAGATGGCTCACAGGAAGGACCCAAGACTTCAGGATTGGTGATACCACATCCAATAACAGAACAGTCACCAGTGGGGTACCTCAGGGTTCTGTGATAGAACCACTCCTATTTGGCATCTACTTCTTGGAGGTGAAGGCTAATGTCAAAGGCCTTTGGCTGACAAAGTTCATAGATGACTGTAAATTGGGAGCTATCATAGATTCCCTTCGTGACACAAACATCCTACAAGAGGACCTAACACAGACAGATGATTTATGCCAAAGTCACAGAGTAAACTTCAATGCCAAGAAATAAATTATATTGCCTTTTGGGAAAACATCCACCCAGGCTAATTAGTCCATCTATAAGACATCACTAAGAGTTGTCCCAGTAGTCAGAGATCTGGAAACATATGTAGGCGGTAGTCTAGCTTTGGCTAAACACATAGCCAAGGTATTAAGGAAATTATTATTTTTCACTCATCTTATAAGTAAGGGTATGGCATCCATTTCAAGGAAGTTATAGTGCCACTTTATTTGGCCCTTATAAGACCCATCATGTACCTGACCAGACATATGCAACAGTTGGAATGCTGTAAAGGTTCCGTACCATGAGAATTCAGGTTATGAACACATTGTCCTATACGGTTCACCTTAAAACCATGGCTCAGTAATCTGTCTCCAACAGGTTGCTAACAGGCAATCTACACCTGGCATTCAAGAGATCTGCAGATCAAGCTCTGACGGACCTTTTGGAAATCAACGGCTTCAGAACCACTAGATTTGTGGATTTGAATGTTGCTTGTGACATAAATAAGGTGTATTGGTGAGACAGATATGTGTCTGAGAAGAACCCCATGCTCTGTAACAGACCCCCCATCCATGTGAAGCAGAGTCCATCCCTAATTCTGTTTAAATGTAACCTTGACCAATGGATGGGATATAAAAAATTGTTAGACAGAGGCAGAGAGTAATGCCCAAATTAACTTACCCCCCACAATATAACCTGTAGAAACTTCCTAACTAATATACCTCCTCCTAATGAATGCCCATTATACATAGGGACATAACTAAGTTGGAGTTCACAGCTAGGCTTACAAAAGGCCTCAGTGGTCATTAGCCTAGTCTGTAACTATGAACCTATGAACTTATGCAACTTTTATAACCTGGCAATTCATGCTTCCCTACCTCTTTTTAAGTCTTGCTTAGGAAATCTGTTTGTCCAGTTGAATGAATCAGAGTTCTGCTGTTCCATTTTTCCACCACTCCCACAGTCATCAAATGCGATTGCTAAAAGCTTGGACTAGATGTGCATTGCACAATTAATGCATAACTTTGGTCAATAGTGTAGCGCTGTTATGTGTCAATAGCACAGAACCATAACTGGGTTATCAGGAACCCAGTGCAGTTCCTTCATCTGGACCCCTTTCAACTTGTTGAGAAGCCAAAGAAAAAAAATATTCTGCTTTCAAACTGTAGCAAACCACTTGTTACAAATGCTACAGGTGAAATGCCACAAACAAATACTTACTTCAGATATAACCACAAATAAAGTATTGGCATTGATTTCTGAATGGTGGTACTGCACTATTGCATCACTGGCATCTGCCAGTCATGCCCCCTAACACCGTGCACCTGGGGCAGCCAACCTATTCTACCTGTCCTAGCTATGCCTCTAAGTTAGCAAGAAATAGTCACTCTCTGGTCCTACATGAGAACTGTTTAGAAAATGGATGTTCAAAATACAATAACCTTAGTAGTTGCAGAAAAGGGTGGGCCTATAATGCCAAAAAACTGTCTGCTATAACAAAAAAACACCCAGAGTATAGACCATTTACAAATGATGGCTGGTCTGCACATGTAAGCTCACCACATCATATAATGTTATATTTTTCTATGCTTCTAAGCCTAGGGAGGTTGGCTTAATGGTTAAGGTGTTTACTTTACAAATACAAGGTGCAGGGTTTGAGTCTCACAAGAGATAATTGGTTAGGCTTAAATCGGCTCACAAGAGCAGTTAGCTTAGTACCTATGAACATATACATTAATAGACAAGTATATTGGTCAGATGCAAAGTTTTATAGATATAAAACAGGTAAGAAAGGCTGAAAACCCACCAGCTTATATCACTTCTTATGTGTATTTAAAATCCATTCCATAGACTGTTAAAAGGAAAGTTCCTAGCATACCCTGACTGCAACACAAATAAATTAGTCTGCAGATTCTGATCCAGTCCCTCCATCACAAGCTTTGGCTTATGTCTTTACTTTTAGTGAAAAACTTAAACTAGGCCTTGAAACTAAAACTAAAGCAAATAATTAACAAAACATTATCAAACATGTCAATGATTATCACATCTCCTTATACATGTAAGCATTATTACATCCTGTCTGTGATTATCACAATCTCCTTATATGTGCAAGCAATATTAAATTCTGTCAGTGATTATCACTGTCGTTATACATATAAGCATTAGTAAATCCTGTTTGTCATTATCACACCCTCATTATACATGTAAGTATTATTAAATCCTGTCTGTGATTATCACACCCTCCTTATACATGTAAGTATTAATAAATCCTGTCAGTGATTATCACAATCTCATTATACATTCAAGCATTATTAAATCCTGTCTGTGATTATCACACTGTCCTTATACATGTAAGCATTATTAAATCATGTCTGTGATTATCACACTCTTCTTATACATGTAAGCATTATTAAATACTGTAAGTGATTATCAACCCTCCTTATACATGTAAGCATTACTAAATTATGTCTGTGATTATCCCCCTCCCCTTATACATGTAAGCATTACATCCTGTCTGTGATTATCACACTCTCCTTATACATGTAAGCATTGTTAAATCATGTCTGTGATTATCACACTCTCCTTATACATGTAAGCATTATTAAATTATGTCTATGATTATCACATCTCATTATACATGGAAGCATTATTAAATTCTGTCAGTGGTTATCCCACCCTCCTTATACATGCAACCATTATTAAATCCTGTCAGGGATTATCACACTCTCCTTATACATGTAAGCATTATTAAATCCTGTCAGTGATTATCAAACTCTCTTTATACATATAAGCATTATTAAATCCTGTCAGGGATTATCACACTCTCCTTATACATGTAAGCATTATTAAATCCTGTCAGTGATTATCACACTCTCTTTATACATGTAAGCATTATTAAATCCTGTCAGGGATTATCACACTCTCCTTATACATGTAAGCAAATTTGAAAATGTAGGCAATGCTTATAGTTTCAATGACAGCTATTTGTTCATTGTCAGCAGGAAACCCTCCTCTTCACTTTATAATTTTACTTTTATTTTCATTTCTAATTACATAACCAAGTCACAGCTTGTAATAAAGAACATTAAGAAAGACTTGGGGATTCAATAAACTCTGTGGAGGCTTTGCACGATGAGCAACAGTGCTAATCACGTATTCATGCTGTTCATCACACTTACACAAATACAGGCAAGGTTTTGCAGACAGAAACAGCGCTGACAGCCAGGAAACAGTGCAGAGCAGTATGAGCATAGAAAGAAGATGCATTCAAGTTTGCCTACTGGCAAACCCTGCTCCCCGAAATTGTGTGAACAGTCACAATGACTACCAGGGTTGAAAATACTGCAATAATAGCAGTACTAACACAGTAAAGAAAAGTATACTGAGTGCAATGTACACTGAGAAACAGTTATTTGCAGAATGAAAGAATGGATGGTGTGGGTAAACAGCAAGACCAACTACAAGGAAAGGTACACCGGCCAGGGTAAGTGTGCTGATGAAAATAGGCACAGGCATGAATGATAGGAGTGAATAAAGAGGATGAGGTCATGGTAAATATGGCAATGTCCCCAGGGTAGGATATTTCAATGTATGTGCACTTCCAAGACAAGTCAATAGCATAACATTATGCAAAAATATGTAGATAGCACAGTACATACTGTTGTTTACACCTCCTGAGCAAGTATATTTTTATATAAACAAACATGATAGTATATATGCGACAGTCACATAAGGTTACATGTCAGTGGAGATGAATGGCTGTGATATAAACATCAGTGGAATGCTCACTGGAGGGGACACTTAGCAAGGAAGGTATTTAGAATAGAGGGTATGTGCATACTCTGAAGATTTGCAGAATGAATTGCCTGAATAAGACTGACATGTCATCATAGCTCTCAACCAGTCAGGGGCACATAGCAACAGACTCCTGGACAAATGTAGAAAAAAACAGGCACAATAATGGACATGGTTAAAATATGATGGCCATTAACCTGTGGCATTAACAGAATATGTAATTCTAACTTATTATGCATGTTCTAAACTAAGAAACATGCACAACTATGATTGTTGGTATTTTATAAGGGGAATTCACCACCCCTTCCGCAAAGTGACCATTTTTTGGAGGGGTTAGGCAGGGCAGTGTTAAACCTGGAGTTGAAATTAGGGGCAATATTGGTGAGTTTTGAGGTTTGCATGACATATAAGCTACAATCCCTCCTGAAAGAATCAAACCCATGCCATCAATGTTGACACTGAGCTGTGTATATACTGGGTGCAACACAGAAAGATGTACCACACATGCATCTAGCAGAACACCTTGAGGAGAAGTCTGTATTGTCAAATCCCAATGGGTATGCATCCCAGAGAATAGTTTTGTATGGCCTACCAGATGTGGGAGCTCATTGTGGGAAATGTGATACACTTGGCTAAAGTGTTCCTGCCTGATGCAGGTGTTAGCCATATGTATAAAAAACATATAAACACCACATTATTATGAGTGGACTCCCTACTCACAGCTGGGTATTGCATGCAGCTATCATATGTCATAGCAATGGCTATTGTCTGAAACATCTGCAAATGATGTGTGAATTAAGAAGTGATCTATGATAATGATGGTACAGCAGTATGTGAAACTGATGGCAATGCATCATCTATGACCACGTGCACAGAAATTACAGCAATGCAAAGTCAAGTGTCAATGATTGAGGCAGCTGTCACTATAATATTGTACACTTACAAAACAATAGGTGGAGCACCATGTAGAACTACATGTCAACACTCACCACATGTGCCACACAATCACCATCTCCCTGACATTGTCAGTGAAAATGTTATGCTTTCATGAAATCCTAGCATATTTCCATAAGTGTTCATGCAAACTATCAAGTGGTTATTCTGATGTGATGTAGTGGCACGTGTGTGGCGCAGTACAATCACACTATAAATGTACCTAAGCTACAATTGGACATCAAGCTGTACAATACCTCCAAATAAAACCTTGTGTATACATCACATGTGACACAGTGGAACTGTTAACACAGTCATACAACTTTACCTATTTCACATCATTACATCAGTTGTACATCACATGCCTATATAATAGTGGAAATGTGTGGGTGAGGGCCCTGGCATCATAAATGGGCACATTATGACTGAGGTGGATATGGTTCATGCAGAACAGTTAATGACACAAATGGTGACAGTCACACAATGCTGCTGGGGAACACCTATATAATCTTTGTGAACAGCAACATGACAGTGCATACAATGATTTTGCCAGGATTGCAAGTGAATCTCAAAATGTCATATGTTTCTGTATGTAGCAGCATTACAACATGTTGATGAACTCAGGAATATCTGCCCAAGTAATCACTATGACATAATACTGTTGTTTGTCAGATAACATTTCCAGATGGTAATTATACACATGTGTACATATGGAGCCATACTGCAGCTGTCACTGTGATGGTTGACTGAGAACTGTATAGAATGTGGATATATTCCACTATCGGGACATATGCCTTAGTAAGACAACAATATACATAGCATCATCCTATGTCCCCAGTCCTCAGGAGGCTTATTACTATCACTGTTATAAAAGGAACTTGTAACCAAATGGCAGTAACAGGGATCAATACAGTAGCTCAAATCCCAGACTGGAATACACTGCTATAGTAGTACAGTGCATCCACACCTTAACATAGCACATGGGGGTGATAACAAAATCAACATGTGCAATGTTCATAGTGTCATACAAGATTACTAGGCTAATGGCTAAGAACCCATATAGCTATCTCTAGGTGAGGGAAAGGTAGTAGGGATATGTGCCTATGTGAATGTGTACAGGGGTATGAGCGAATGTGTTTTATTTATTTACATACTGCCTCTGTCCACATGGGACTCCATGAGTAAATTAGCAGTCACACAACCAGTTTGCCTGGAGATGGCTTGCAGAGGGTTATGGATGGGTCTCTGCGTTACAATGTGTGTATGCATCTTTGAGATGATGACATTCTCAGTGTTCCACAGAAAGGATGTTATGTGGACATAGGAAAAAAGAGGATGTTGGATTCAGGGGGTTATATAAAAGATTCTCCTGAGTGGGGGTCAAATGACAACAAATTCAAAACACATAATAATTATAATACACCACCAACCCACGCACAGACACCAGTTGACTAAAGTCAGATTCAAACACCATACCTGTTTATGGTATAACAGCTAGTTTCCATACAACATAAGACTAGCGCTACCACAGAAGTCTAACTTGCATTCTGTCAGACTGCACTTCATAGAGGATAACATCATTGGTGTATGCTGAGAAGAAGATGTTGGGAGGTGTGTCTGACAGAGCTGTGGACCCACATTCCAGTGTAAAATTGCCTCCAGACTGATAGCTGAAAAAAGACACACACACAAGTTGACTATAGTGAGATGGGAACTCCTAACTATCTACTCACACAAGCTAGAGAACACATAACTTAATGGTAGCACCACGACAAAAGTCATCATTTAGCAGTGTCAGAGTGCACTTTACAGAGGATGCCATCATCAGTGCATGCTGAGAACAAGATGTTGGGTGGTGTTTTTGTCAGAGCTGTGGGCTTGCATCCTAATATAAAATTGTCTCAAGATTGACAGTTGAAAGAAGGCACAGCAACACAAGTTAACTGCAGTGAGATTAGAACCCCTCTCTATCCAATTTCACAAGCTAGGGAATATGTTACTTAACACTAGCACCACTGCAAAAATCTGATTTTTAACACTGTCATAGTGTACTTTATACAGGATCACATCATCAGTGTAGTCTAAGAAGAGGATGTTGGTAGAGCTGTTTGAAATTGCTCTGGAGTCATGTAGCAGTGTAACAGTTTCTCCTGAATGCTACTTGAATGAGGGCAGCAAGACCTGGATTGATGGTCAGCTGACTACACACATACACACACACACACACGCACACGCACATGCACACACACACACACACACACACACACACACACACACACACACGAGCGAGCGTTAACTCCAGTGAAATTAGAACTCTTACCTATCTAGTTACACAAGCTGGAGAACACAGTACTAAACACTTGCACTACCTTAAAAGTCTGACTTTAGCATTGTCACAGTGCACTTTATAGAGGATGACATCTTAATAGTGTTGTAGGTAGCATATACTGTTATGAGACATGGCTCAAAGCGAGGATTTGTAATATGACTGTGTGAATGGAATTTACAAAAGAACTTATAAATACATGCTGGCAACCTAGATCAAATAAGCTGTCATGACAACAGAATTTAGCAGGAGAACCTAATGACATTGAAGAGATGCCTCTTCGTCGTAGCGAAAGGCTTATGAGCAACACCAGTAAATCTGTTAACATTAATGCTAACAGGATTGACAGTAGTAACAACAATTCATTTGAGGAAGGTGCTGTCAACAATTGTGATAATTCTAATAACCAGCAGGGTTTTCCCAGGAACAACAAAAAACCAGACAAGTCAATGGACAGGCGAGGAACAATCAGGGCAATTTCAGGAACCGCAGAGCCCAACGGAGGAGATGACAGACTATTTCCCTGAGCTAGTGACACTGACTGACTCTAAAGGGGACTTTAAAATTTATAATTACACTTCTTTTGTCATTGACTCTAATCTTGTTGAGTTTTTTGCTAGAGGGTTATCATTTGTGCCTGATATGCCATTTGACTTAGTGAAAACCATTATTGATCTAAAGTTATTCGTAAGAAAACTCAATTTGAAAGTACTGTTGGGGGATGGAATACTTCCATCTGGTACCCTGAGAGTTCCTAGCACTTTTAACCCCCCACTACATGACACACTACGTCTGTTTGAAAAGATGTGTGAATATGATTTAAGGGGTCTTAAGGTGAACAAACCTTCCTATAAGCGGCACTATAATATTACTAGAGATGAAAGAGAGTTTTTAGTGTTGTTTAAAAATTGTAACATAAGAGTAATGAAGCCGGATAAAGGGGGTGGTTTGGTTTTTATGGATAATGTTGTGTATGTTCAGAAAATGGTTACACTACTAAATACTGTTAGCTACCAAACTGTGAGTATTAATGAAGTTAACACTGCTTATGGGAAAATTAGAGGTATGATTGAGGATTTATTTTTGGAAAGAGTTATAGATACTGACCTGTATCAATACTTAAATGTCTTAGCCCCTAGGCTACCGGTCTTGTTTGGCATTCCAAAATGCATAAGGTTTAGTACAACCCCCTTTCCGTCCTATTGTGGATGGGCGTGGTTCTATTACTGTTGCATGTGCTAAATATGTTGACAGTATTTTAAGACCTTTAATCAAACAAGAATCTCAGATTTGTAAAGATTCTTGGAGTTTTCTCAAGAAATCAGAAAGATTCCCTTTGATGTTAATTCCTGGTTTTTGACTATTGACATTAAGGATTTGTACACTGTCATACCACAAGAATTGGGCATTCAATGGATATGTGAATTCCTTTTAGATAAAAAAATAGATGATAACACGACATATTTAGTTGAGACACTATTAGAAATAGTCTTAAATAACAACTTTATGTCTTTTGACAACAAAATGTATCTTCAAAAATCAGGAGTGGCCATGGGGTTGCCCTGTGGAGGGAGTTTCACCAATGGAGTGCTGGCATACTGGGAGAGGAACTTTCTGTTCACTGACGCTGGTTTTAGGAACAATGTCACCTGGTACACAAGGTACCAGGATGACATGTTTCTTATTTTGAAAGGGTCCCCCTTTGAGGTGCCTAGATTTTTAGACACTATCACAAGTATGACATCCTTTTTGGAGTTCACTTATAATTTGCAGAAATCCAAGATTAATTATTTAGATATTTTGATTATTAAGGATGAGATCAATTTAAGATACAAGAGCCTTATTTATCGAAAGCCCACCTACTCTAATGCATTTCTGCATTTTACGAGTTCTCACCCTAGTTACCAGAAGAAGGCAGTAGTTAAAGGCCAGATGGTAAGAGCAGCCAGAATGATTTCTGAGTTGGATGACTTTTTGCTAGAATGTGAACATCTGAGCGAAATGTTTGCAAATAGAGGTTATCCGGCATCTTTGCTTGTTGATATCAGAACAGAAGTAGTAAACAAAAGAAAATCAGGGTTTTATAAACCTATTCTTTCTTTTGATGTTAACATTCTGAAACTGCTCCTCTATTTTACCTAGACCAGGGGCTGACAACAACAACCAGTCTAGTTCTGGAATGAGATTTCTTTGTACCTTCTCAGTGGATCACTTTGAAATTAGGAAGGTGCTCAATAAATATTGGGCCTTGATTACTGAGGATAGTTACTTGTCCCACAAGTTAGGTGAGGTTCCTAAATTAACTTTTAGAAGAGGGCGGAATTTAAAATCTTTGTTAGAGTTTAAACCACAACCCTCAAGTCAACGGCTTTCAGGAATGATTAAGTGTGGGGCTTGTAACCAATGTAAACATATCCTCACTGACCCAAAAGTCAGGATTAGGAATGAAGAATACAAAATATTAGGAAAACATAGTTGTGATACTTTTGGAGTGGTCTATTTAGCCTTATGTCAAAAATGCACTGCATTTTACATAGGGAAAACAGAAAGAAAGCTTAAACAGCGCATTTATGAACACATTTATGCTATAGTTAGGCAAGATTTAAATAATGCTCTTGCAAGGCATATTCATAACTATTCTGGACACTCCTTTAAGTTTACAGTTTTGGGTAGAATTCTGGTGGACAACAAAGGTGGCCCTTGGCAAATTCATTTGGAAATAAATGAATTAGTTTGGCAGTTACGTACATGTGCATATACTCATACAGGCTTAAATGCATTTGTATCTATTGCCTGTGTTCTAAAATTATTATCCACTAAAAGGTAGTAGTTTAATTTGCAGCATGTTGGCTTTTTGTACAAATTGATGCATATACCCCCATATATAAAAATATGGCAACAAGTTTTGTTCTTTGTTTTAAACAAATTAGGTTTATTAACCTAAAGGATGAAGGTTGTTTGTTTTGGGATTATGTAATTATTTCTTTTAGATGGTTTTAAATTTAGTATGATGTTGTTATTATGATATTAACATATAATGTTTTTAAACACTTCTCAGTTATTAATTAAAGTGTATTTTATACTATATTTATATTTTTATACACATATACTGCTATATTTATATGTGTATATTAGTTTGTTTTTGATGCAAGTATACACACACACACACACATATATATATATGTATATGTAAATGAATTGAATTGTTAAATTTATCAGTTTTATTTACTGTTTGCTAAAATTATTTATATATATTTTTTATATTTATTGTGTGTGTGCATCAAATAGATTCAAATAGATTAAAATAGATTAAAATAGATTTAAAACAGTTTTAAAACATTTTAAAATAACATTAAAAATAGGCTTATACGTTTTTTATGTTCTAATCTGCTATCCTTTTAAAAACTGTTGCATTCAGAATTAGATTTATTTAATTAGATAAGGAGTACTAATTTAATTAAAATTGATTGAGTACTGATGATATAAAGTGTTAGCTAGTTGGCTTGTAATTTTGTCTGAAGAAGGTGAGACACTGGGCTCACCGAAAGCGTGTTTTGTGCTTACAACATTTTTCTCATTAAATCAGTGTTCCTGGGTCGTGCTCTGCTGCTTTTTTTCGTATTTCCTGAGTCTGCACTTCATAGAGGATAACATCATTGGTGTATGCTGAGAAGAAGATGTTGGGAGGTGTGTCTGACAGAGCTGTGGACCCACATTGCAGTGTAAAATTGCCTCCAGACTGATAGCTGAAGGAAGACACACACACAAGTTGACTATAGTGAGATGGGAACCCCTAACTATCTACTCACACAAGCTAGAGAACACATAACTTAATGGCAGCACCACCACAAAAGTCATCATTTAGCAGTGTCAGAGTGCACTTTACAGAGGATTACATCATCAGTGCATGCTGAGAACAAGATGTTGGGTGGTGTTTTTGTCAGAGCTGTGGGCTTGCATCCTAATATAAAATTGTCTCAAGATTGACAGTTGAAAGAAGGCACAGCAACACAAGTTAACTGCAGTGAGATTAGAACCCCTCTCTATCCAATTTCACAAGCTAGGGAACATGTTACTTAACACTAGCACCACTGCAAAAATCTGATTTTTAACACTGTCATAGTGTACTTTATACAGGATGACATCATCAGTGTAGTCTAAGAAGAGGATGTTGGTAGAGCTGTTTGAAATTGCTCTGGAGTCATGTAGCAGTGTAACAGTTTCTCCTGAATGCTACTTGAATGAGGGCAGCAAGACCTGGATTGATGGTCAGCTGACTACACACACACACACACACACACACACACACACACACACACACACACACACACACACACACACACACACACACACACACACACACACACACACACACACACACACACACACACACACACGAGCGAGCGTTAACTCCAGTGAAATTAGAACCCTTACCTATCTAGTTACACAAGCTAGAGAACACAGTACTAAACACTTGCACTACCTTAAAAGTCTGACTTTAGCATTGTCACAGTGCACTTTATAGAGGATGACATCTTAATAGTGTTGTAGGTAGCATATACTGTTATGAGACATGGCTCAAAGCGAGGATTTGTAATATGACTGTGTGAATGGAATTTACAAAAGAACTTATGAATACATGCTGGCAACCTAGATCAAATAAGCTGTCATGACTGCTTCTTGCAGAAATGAGACATGTCTGTGTTTTTCAGGATGCTGTGTAGATGACACACACACACACACACACACACACACACACACACACACACACACATATACACACAACTTGAAAACACCAGTAGTGCAATGATTGAGTTTTGTGTCTTCATATTTGGATGAAAGTATGTCCACATTAATACAATCTACTGACAATATCAATGGGACATGATCATGCATGTCTACTGTTTACTGGCACTATAAACACATACCAAATATAAGACCGTAGTCAGGCTATGTAATTCTGGAGTCTGGGAATGGCCCAGGTACTAATATATCATTTGTAAGTGCATTGCCGCAGGGCACACATTAATATCAGAAGGTATGTGTTCAGTCATGCGCACATGTCCCTGCCATACTGTTGTGTTTATGAATGCATTTCCATGTAATAGAAGATTACAGCCCAGTAATTAGAGTTAGACATGCTATAAACCTCTTCACAAAGTGCATCACTAAGAAGCTGATTTGCGAGGATGATGGTAAAGTATTAGGGCATATATGATTCGAACTTCAAGAACTGAACTTTGACTGGTGAAATAGTAGTGTTCATCGGTACTTATTGGCAAACTGTGCACAAATGTGTACATACAGTAACTGAACTGATTGGGGAGTAACTGCAAAATACATCTGTTTGTTGTTAATGTTTCATTTGACAGGCTTGCATTTTATGTTATGGGAAAAATTGCTGGCATCTAGTATGATATGCATGCTGTAGTTGATCTTTGAAATGTTAGGGCCAAAGTTTTATTACATAAATAACTGTTGTGCTTGCCATCCCCATTTGAGGGACATTAAGAGCTGAGCAAATGCAGTTCTCTACTTAAGGAAAACAGTGAAAAAGTTATTGTAGTGTGCCTTCCTTCATGCAATCAGACTCAGCAGTGATGCACTGCCATCAGTACTCTGGACTGTACTGTGTGGTAAATACAGCTGCAGCTTACCTTTCTCTGTGGCACAGGATGTAAGAGCAGTGAACTCCTAGTCAAAGCACAAGTGAACCAGGTATGAAATCCAGATTATTCTGTTTTTTTTTACAAATGATGTCAGGATGTCATTAACTAAGTAAATGTGATCAGGACTGCAAATGTGACTATCAACGACTACACTAAAGTATGTTTCTTCCCCAAGTTGTAAGAGTAATGCCTACCTCAATACACTTGTACAACTAGAATCTGTTTTGCAGGCACCACTGCAAAACACAAGTTAATTGTGTTTACATCTTGCTACAAATGACAAGGGGTGGTACATCTTTTGAAATGCTTACTATAATTCATCAGATGTGCTAACTAATTGGGTAGGGACAAATATCCTGAAAAGTGTGTGCAGTATGCATCTTCAGAGTAAGAACAGCTTCCACATCAGTTCAGATAAACATTTCATCCATAATCTTAGTAAAGATGCTACAGTAGTGGAGGTGATGGCAAACATAGCGCTGTAGAGGATACAGTAGGTACTGTCCTTGCACATTCATGAACATCCTAATAGTGTGTTGGCATGACATGTCTTCTCATTCAGAATATGCCCTGCTTTGTAGCATGAATTGCATGAGGTAAAGATAGAGGAGATATAGAGTGATAATAATTAATATATTTGCATACATCTGTTGAAGAAGATGTGGCACATCTCAGATATAATGGTACAATGTTGGAATTGATTTTTAATAGTTATATCAACTGTGGTCCACTTTACAGTTTACTTGAATCATACCTATGTAGGTGAAGGGATAGACAGGTGGATAGGCAACAGGTACACAGGAAAGAGGGCTAAGAAAACAGTCCTTAAGACCATCCCCTACTGCTGGGTTATAAGCCTTGGCAAGATGGAGCATACATTTGCACATCTAATCATCACAGGAACATAACACAAAGGGAATCCTACAGCAGCTTTTGAAACCTTGCACATACAAGAGCATTGATCACCTATTGAATCAAGGTAACATGTTGGTATTATCCATCAGCAGATTCATGACAGTATGCAGAGACTATGAGATGACTTTTACATTCATCAGCCTAATAAATACACCCACATAAAGGGGGTGGGAATGAAGGGGTGAATACAAGGAGAGATAAACCTATGCATAGCAATATTTTGTGTAATGGAACATTCATGGACACGCCTTTGGTCTGTTCTCATTATTAACCTGCCATGCTCTGTAGCATGAAGTGACTGATATTGGGGTAAAGAAGGGTTAGTAGAGGGACAACAGGCTTATACCAAGCAGAACAAGGTTGGATAGATATCTCATAGTTATTGAGATGGATGTCACTTCAAATAGTCTTTTTTGGTAAGTATTCAATATATTTCCATAAAAACTCTTCAAATTGGCAAATGTTAAGATGCGTGTGATTAAAAATATCATAAAAATATAACATCACACTAAGAAATAATGTGAGTTTAAGCATTACTGTACAGAGATAAATGGAGTAGAGTGGCCGATGGCAAAAAAATATATATATATATATCTATGTTTTGCAATGGGTGTAACTAACCGTTCCCCACCACTTGGCATTGCTGAATGTTGCCAATCTCCACAAAAATGCAGAGTTTTTTTTGGTTTAAGATCAGGTTTCATTTAAATGTAGTTTCTTGGACAAAAATACAGTATTCTTTTTGCACAAGTCTAGAAATGCAGCCATATTAAAACAGGCCTTCAAAGTGTGCACATAGTTTCAGTGAATGCACTTTCAGTCATTGAAAATAACATTCAGTCAAGAATACTGATAAGAATAGAATGTGCAGTATATTCAAGTACAAACACATTTTGTTTGTATGGTATTATGCTTGCAAGCCAAGGTTAAAGAGGAGTGCAGACATTTACAGGGTTTTGGTATTATTAGGAGATACTTCAGACACAGTCAGTTAAGTTAGTTTTTTGGTCTGATATGCAGAAAGGCATTGCAGTGCAGTCTTCAGAAGTTTAATACAGGCACTCAAGCGTTAGTGCAGAAGTCAGGTCAAATATCCAGCATTCCAGAATATTAATAACATTTCCAGTGTGACATTACAAATCCAAGGAAATCCTTACAAGAAAAAGAATGAAAAAGCTGTGAAAGCTAGACCATCTTCTTATAGCAATTTCAACTCTCTTTGTGTGAGCATTCTTTTTTATTACAAATGAAGTTTGGGACAAACTAAGTTGTCCTGGTCCCATGCTCAGGTAGTAAGGGGGGTATAGCTGTAGGAAATTAATGGTTTGAGTGTTTTGGTAGGTAGGTTAGATTGTAAGCTTTGGGTGTAGTTATTAAATGGTTAAAGAGAAAGGGAGTTTAGGGAAAGTGATATAGGGGAGGGAGGGACTTATAGCAGGTTTAAGGGGTAGGGCTTAGAGAAAGTAGGCACATTTTGGCGTGAGTTGGTGGGGAAGTAGCAGCTTGCTCATGTCCAGATGACCTATTTGTATCAAGGATTCAGGTAGGCCTTGGATGGCATGTGGCAAGGAGAGGAGCTATGTGGATGTAGATATGTCTTAGTGTTTTTTTTCTCTCCTGTGGTTTAGAGGGGATTTTGGTGGTGAGCGTTAGTGGGTATTGGCATGGGGGGATGAGGTAGGGAGTCCATGGAAGGGGCAGGAGTTTGTGTCTGAGACGAGCTGCATGCGGTTAGTGTGTGGTGCATGGCTGGAGTGTGGGACTTAGCTTAACTGGGGGTGTGGATAAGCCTTCTTGGTTTCCCACTGGCCCGGTGGTGCATGGGTGGTGCTGAGGATGATCGCTGGTGGTCTGGTGGTGGTTCCAGGTTTATTCTTCAGTCCAGTCATGATCTTGATACTCCAAGGGGGGGAGGTAGGGCCATGCGGTCTGGTGGCAGGCCTGAGACTCAGTGGCCTCATTGGCATATGTCCTGGTTGCTGTGGGTGGCGGTTATAGCGGGTTGTCTTCCTTTTATTGACAGAGATGGTGGTAATGGTTGGGGATGACTTATTTGCTCCCTGGTGAGTTCATGTGGCTGTTTGGGTTCTTTCTGTGGTGCTTTGGTAGTGGTTTGCATCTCAGAAGGCTGGGGAGGTCCAAGCATGGCTGTTGCTTTCACACATGCATGCTGGAGGCAGAAGCTGTTGTGGCAAGCCATCATAATGCTTTCCCTGTCAAGCAGGGGGAGCTACAGGATTCTTGGGCTCAGTTGATATAAAAAAAAAAAAAAAAACGACAAAAATAGAAAAGAATAGGCAATAGATAATGACCAGCTGAGGGGCTTGTTGGTAAATTGCTTTGACTATGGTGTGCAGGGTCCTGTATTCAAGTCCTGCAAGGGGGGTTTATGAGAGCAGATAGGCGATAGCTGCCGGGGGACCATGCGAGTGTTACCTGAGCACCTGGGGCTCCAGTTAGTCAGGAGAGACTGTGGTGGCTATGGGGCCAGGGTCCTGGCTGAGCCCTCAATGGTACATTTCCAGGCTCATACAAATCTATTAGGGATTAATTGTCACCAGAATGAGCAATATTTAAAAGTCAGTCCCTGTTTGTCCTCCCACTAATTAGGCTTTGTCAAGAGTTCTTGCTCAGAGGTTGAGAGGTATGGGGTCTAGGGTGCAGGACTGGGTTCTAGGGCTGAGTGTGAGACTGATGCTGGCAATGGCAGAAAGGTGATTATGGGATAGGATGTGAGGGTGCTGCCATTCAATAGTTACACTTCTTAAGGCTACAGCTCAGAGGGATAGTGGTACATACTTTAGTTAAATGGTACAGGGCCCGGGCCCATGAAGGGGCAGGGCTGGTCAACTCAAATACATTTTAGTATGACAAGTGTTTTTTTTTCTCTACAGGCTAAAGGTTAGAGGAGGTAAGTGAATGAAATAAAGAAGGTAGGGCAATGCGACATAAGGGGGGGTAGTTGTGGGTTATGGCATTGCAGTCTGAGGTGAGGTATTAATGTTATGTGTTTTTTTCTTACAGATGGCTAACTTACCCTTACCAGGGCTACGTCAGTGGTGGCAAGCTATTGTGGCCCAGGCTGAGGAATTATTTCAGGAGGTGGCAATGTCTGAGGTGGTAACAGAGCAGGAAAAAGGCTCCAGGTGAGAAGAGGTGCTGTACCACATCGAGAACCCCAGCCTGGGGGAAAAGGTAGCAGACAGCAAAGCAGTCGGCTACAGTGGATGCATCAGCTCCCAGTATGTCTCAAGACGGAGGTGCAGGTAGTGGTTTTGCTTCGTCAGTGCTGGCTGGGGAAGTGAGTAGTGAGGATCTTGGGGGGAGTGGAGATGAAAGGGAACTGTTAGGTGGAGATTTTGGGAGGGGATGGAAAGCAATAGAGGGTACACAGAGGGCGATGGCAGATGTATCTGGGTATTCTGCTGGGGATGAGACTGGGTTTGGTGTGTGTTTGAGGGATAGCACAGCTTTAGACTCAGATGTAGGCCATCCCTTTGGGCTGCAGCCAGGCGACTGGTTAGCCACCCAAGCTTTGAGGCCAAAGGTAGGAGTGGTCTTTCTGACTCTGCATATTCTGGAGTCTGTGGAAGAGAAAATTTGGAAAGGGGAATATGTAGATGTATTTGAGTTGATCGATGCAGAAGGTGTCCAACAGTTAGTGGAAGCAGAGTTGGCTAATAGTAAGGCATTGTTGGTGGCATTAGCAGCTTTGGTGAGGAAAAGGGTAGGGAAGATTCACCCTAGGACGTGGGATAATTGAGTGGTCAGCTTTATTTAGTATATCGCTGTGCAGCTGGAGAAGGACGGGTCATTGACCCTGCCACTTCTAGGTTATTTCCTTAGTGTTTGGGAGGTGCAACAGTTAAGGCCGGGGAATGCATGGCTATGGTACGATCAGCGTTTCCACAAAGGGAAGGTGCTGGACCATTCACTACATTGGGAGGTGCATCATCTGGATATATGGTTAGCCACGATGATGTATAGTTATGGTGGCTTTAACAGGAGGGTGAGCAGGAGAGAAAGAGTGAGTGTGTGTTGGCCTTTCCATAGTGGATCTTATTTGTGGGTAGGGTGTAATTTTGCACACACTTGCTCAAGATGTAGATGGAGTAATTTGGCATTTTTTTGTGGTCGGCAAGACCTTTTGCATGGAATTCCACTGTTATGGCTCATGAGGGTGGGTTGCTCACATTGCAAGGGTTTCAACTGGCGCGGGGTAGGGGTAATTTTTGTGGGTCTCAGGGAATTGCATTTTATAGAGGGACTAGGGGAAGGGGCACCATTCCCCATTAAGGTGGAAGTCCTGAGGGGCATGCTTAGGTGGTTTCCTGGTTGGGATTAAGAATGAGATATTACAGGGGTTTCATTGGGGGTTTTCTATTAAGTCCACTGTGGGGGGTAGTGTAAGAACCTGTGATCAGTGCAAGGTAAAGAGGACATTTTGGAGGGTTTGGTGGAGAAGGAGCATCAGGTGGGACGTTTATTGGGTCCTTTTGATAGTCCGCCTTTTAGTCTTTACAAGGTGTTTCCCTTGGGGTTAGTGGCGAAGAAATGGGCTGGGGAATTCAGATTGATACATCTCTTGTCTCATCTGGAAAGGAATTTAGTGAATAATTTTATTGCAAAGGAGGAGGTCAGGGTGCATTGTGCATCTTTGGATGATGCCGTGAGGGTGATCATGGAATTTCGGGAGCCATGGCTGGTTAAAGTTGACATTGAGTCTGCCTTTCACTTGTACTATTTTGACAAAGCTATGCCTATGGGTTGTTCAGTGGCATGTGCGATGTTTGAGAAGTTCAGTATGGCATTACATTGGGTATGGCAGCAGAGAGTGGGAACGCAAAAGGCAGTGCACTATTTAGATGATTATCTGCTGGTGGCTGAAGGACAGGCAGGGGCACAGGATGGTTTGCGGGAGTTTACGAATATGTGCGAGGAGTTGGGGGTACCGTTGGCCCAGCATAAGATGGAAGGTCTGGCGACAGTGTTACACTTTTTGAGTTTAATGCTAGTTGCAAAGTGGGGACTGTTTTGTCTACCCGAGGATAAGATAGAGAGGCTTAGGACGGTGATACATTTGGTGCTGGGCAAGGATAAGGTACGGATTTGATCAGTTGTGGAGTTGCTGGGGCTTTTGAATTTTGCCTGTTGAGCATTACACTCAGGGCACCCTTATTGTAGGTCGGTGGTGTTTATGTTGAAGGGGGGTTGGAGTAAACATCATTGGGTTAGGGTGTCCAAATTGGTGTGGGAGGATTTGTTATTGTGGGACGGATTTTTGCAACATTTTAATGGGATCTCTTTCTGGCAGTCTGACTCGGTGGGGCAGGAGAAACTTCAGTTATTAATAGACACAGCTGGAGGCATTGGTATGGGGGCCGACTTTGGATGTTGGTGGTTTGTGGCTAAATGGCCTCAGGCTTGGAAAGAAGAATGCAGTCATGATGTGGCCTTCCTAGAGTTGGTGCCTATATGGGTAGCTTCCGTAGTGTGGAAGGAGCATTTACGGGACAAGTGAGTAGTTTTTCATTTTGACAATATGGCTGTGGTGAGGATGTTACAAAAGAAGATGGCTAAGTCAGGATTGTTGTTGGTATTACATAAATTTGTTTTGCAGAGTCTGTTAATAAATTTTTCATTTACAGGAGTGCACGTGCCTGGTGTAAAGAATGATATTGCTGATAGCTTGTCCTGATTTCAGTTTTGCAGGTTTGGGCTGTTGGCTCCAGGGGCAGAGGAAGTACCAGAAATCCTGCCAGAGAAGGTTTGGAACCTTGGGTCGAGGTAGCCAGGAGACTGGTGTGTTATTCTTGGTATCCCTCTACAAGGAAGGCTTATGGTAGTGCTCTTTCTAATTTTGATCAGTTTGTTCTGCAGTTGCCAGAAGTGGAAGCGGTGTGGTCAGAGGAATTACTGTTGTGATATGTAGCTCAAGCTTGGGGACTAGGTAAAGCGTTACAGATGGTCAGGATGGATTTGGCTGCTATTAGCATTTTTGCTAAGGTATCGGGGTTTCAGGATTTAGAAAGTCATGGACAGTAGGGCCGATGTTGAGGGGTTGGAGGAGAGTGGTTGGGGAATGTAGGGATATGCGATGGCCGCTGATGAGGGTGATATTGAAAGTTTTGTTGAAAGAGTTAGCATTATTATAAGTTGATTCTTTGGATTATTTTGTGTGGGGCACACTATGTGTATGGTTATATTTTGGTGCCTTCTGTGTTTCTGAGTTGTTAGGTTCTTTATGTTGGAAGGATGTTATCATAGGTGAGGGAGAGGTTACAATTGCATTACTGAAGAGTAAGACAGATCAACTGTGTAAAGGTTTACTGGTGGTGCTTAAACCTTACAGGGATGCTAGCCTTTGTCCAGTAAGGTGGGCCAAGGAATTCAGGAGGAGGTGGATGGGGAGTTTATCTGAATTATTTTTTTGCATGGTAGATGGGAAGGTTGTGTCAAGTAGCAGATTCATATGTTTGATAAGGAGGGTTTTATGTTGCATGGGATTTCCAGTGGATAGGTTTGCAGCTCACTCTTTTCGAATTGGCAGGGCTTCAGATTTAACTAGAGAGGGCAGTTCCATTGAAGTTATTAAGAGAGTTGGGAGTGGGTCTTCAAATGCATTTCTATCATATATTAGATAAAAGTTGTTGGTCTGATTAATGACTTTCTTTTCTTCTTTTCTAGGGCAGAAGATTGTCATCTTGGGAAACATGTATATCCACTGGGCAGAGAAGCATGCATTAGTCAGGGAAGATGGGAAAAATTGGGGTTTGTCCCATTTAGGATGGTCAGTGACTTGGCATGGGGTTAGGGGTCTTAGGTGGGATAGGTTGCTGCATGAATTTGAAGAGGTTAAATTGAGGGTGGGGTGTCCTCAATATTAGTGATTCATTTGAGAGGCAATAATCTTGGAATTCTTTCCAAGAAGCAATTAGTAGATATTATTCTACAGGATTTGTTGAGGATGCAGACATTGTACCCAGGTATGGATATTGTTTGTTCAAAGTTGGTTCCTCGTTTGTGTTGGAGGAATGCATATAGTTATAGGGTGACTGAAAGGGTCAGGAGGTTTATTAACCAGAGATTGGCTAGGCAATTAAGAATTTTGGGGATGCATACTATTGAACATAGAGAATTTGGGGATGGGGAGGATGCCTGGTATCGAATAGATGGGCTGCATTTGAATGAGGTGGTTGGATCTGTTTAATCTTCCCTTAAAGCTGTTTTTAGAGGGTATGGCTGAGGCTAGGGTTCAGGAGGGGGAACAGCCTCAGGATCAGGCTGGTGGCAGAAAAGAGAGACAGGATTGTCCTCTTCTGTTCCTCCTCTAAGGAAGGTGGTACTGCATTGTATGGTGGAGTAAGTGAGCTGCTGGACGCAATTTGAATAAAGGAGAATTCATTGGTTAATGGTTGGTTTGTCAGGAGGTGAGCAGGTATGCTTCCTATTTAAGTGTGATGGGTGAGTAGGTATGCTGCCCTGGTTGAGGAGGTAATAGGGTGAGTAGGCATGCTGCCTTGAGGTATAATCATCCAGGGTGAATAGGTACGCTGCCCTGAGATTATCGATGAAGATAATTGTTGTTTCTGTGTGAATAAGGTTTATTATCTAACAACATTCAATAAAGGTTGCCAAATGGCTTTATGTGTTTGGTGTGTTTTATTTTAAAGGGGGGCCAGGACAAATGAACTTTGGGACAAACTAATTTGCACTGGTCCCATGCTCAGGTAGTAAGGGGTGGTATAGCTGTAGGAAGTTAATGGTTTGAGTTCTTTGGTAGGTAGGTTAGATTATAGGCTTTGGGTGTAGTTGTTAAAGGATTAAAGAGAAAGGGAACTTAGGGGAAGTGATGTAGGGGGGAGGGAGGGACTTATAGCAGGTTTAAGTGGTAGGGCTTAGATGGAGTAGGCACATTTTGGTGTGAGTTGGTGGCTGCCCCACCCTCCCTTTTTTGATTTTGGATGGAAGATTTTGGTAGTTTAAGGTGGAGAAGAGAGACAGGATTGTCCTCTTCTGTTCCCCCTCTAAGGAAGGTGGTCCTACATTGTATGGGGGAGTAAGTAAGCTGCTGGACACTATTTGAATAAAGGAGAATTCATTGGTTAATGGTTGGTTTGTCAGGAGGTGAGCAGGTACACTGCCTATTTAAGTGTGGTGGGTGAGTAGCTACGCTGCCCTGAGGTATAATTGTCCAGGGTGAGTAGGTATTCTGGCCTGAGATCGTTATTGATGAAGATAATTGTTGTTGTTTCTGGGTGAATAAAGTTTATTATCTAAAAATATTCCATAAAGGTCGTCAAATGGCTTTATGTGTCTGGTGTGGTTTATTTTAAAGGGGGGCCGGGGCAATGCATTTTTCTAGCTAAATCAGACAGTAAATCTCAGACAGAGTCAAATACATCAGTAAACATAAATTGTATAAATATGTCAAACAGTATTTCTACAGTAAAGACACCAGTAAATATGTGGTTTAAAGTTAGACATTGGGTAAAGCAGTCTAAAAAATGTGTTCCAGAAATGTTCATTTAAATTTAAATGTTATTAGTTCAGGAATGTTAAATCTTTGTAGATGCAAGAGGGTTAAGTCACAGAAGCAGACACCGGCTCATAATTTGGAGAATGAGTCAACTTCTATCAGTATGGTTTCAGACTTAAATAACACAAATTCTTTACAGTCTTCAAAAATCTATGTAAGTGCTACAGCACATATAATACAAAATACAGAGTTAAGTTGCAGTATTGCAAATATAGACGTCAATATGGTCAGTGTGCATAACATGCAGATTTCCAGGCAAAACACAAAGCAAATATTTGCAATGTCTCAAGTTCACCTTATTTCAAATACAAATTTTCAGAATGTAATAAATTCTAGTTTATTGTTTTCATAAGACAGTTAAAATATTACACTGGGGGAAAGAGAGACCGAAGTGCAGATTTTGATCAGTTTGATAAAGTAAGCATCAGCATAAATGATATAAAGACCTTTGGGCAAAATAAAGAAGAAGCACATATTATAGTTCATGTCAGTGTTGTTGCTAGTTCTAAAAAAAAAAGATTTTCAGTTGATCTTTAAAGGGTGTGGTACTCAGGCACCAAACCAGATTATTTATCTGTCATTGTTTAAGACTGAAAAAATAACAATACTTCATTCTTTACAGAAAAGAAATTATGGAATAATGTACTGATTAATTCAGACACATCAGTTTCAGTTACAAATAGACTTCTGCTAGAGGACACGAGTGCAGCCATGTCAGGATTTGAAGGGTCAACAGTTACAGCAATGAGCAAGTTCTGAGTGTAACAGCTCCATACTGGGTATGGACATGTCACCAGTTACGGATGTTTTAGACTTCAGAAACAAGATTTTATGGAAAAATAAAAATGCTACAGAATGTACAGTAGTGCAGACAGATGACACTTCTAAGAATGCATAAGCAGTAATTTGTGCAAATGTACAGAATTTGAAGAATTTGTTATGACAAAAACATGCAGATTTATGGGTTAAGGATAAAATAATTTCCAGCCCAGCTGCCACAACTGAAGTGCAGGCAGTTGAGTTACTGCATTTATCAGAAACAGTATAATTTTGTCAGAAAATGTAAGACAGATTAGGAATGGCTAGTAAGAAAAAAAAAAAGTAACAGTTTCAGGCTAGTACGCATTTGCCATTCTGGAAGCACATGTGTATGGTCTACTGAAAATCACAGTCAAGTTAATTTCCAGAATAAAGAGTTTACAGTTACAAATTAATTTTTTCATGTTATTGTTTTGTTTAGAAGACATTGCTAAGACCTTTGAATTATGGCAGTAAAATGGTCTTGTCTTTCGGCTTTTTCCAGTTAGGGGTCACCACAGTGGAACTCCAATTCGCTTATGATTGGCAGTGGATTTTTATGGTGCCAAGTTGCCAGCCCAATGCCCAACCTTCAAAGAAGGCACACCCATTCATGCATGCACCTACCTGCATGTCTTTATACATCACTCAACCATGGGGAGGACATGCAGACTCCACACAGAAGGTGCTCCAGCCGAGAATTGAATGGGAGAACCTCTTGCTGTGAGGTGACAATGCTAACCACTGCACTACCATGACCAATGGAAATTTATGGTAGTAAAATGGTGCAATGCATAAAAAATATATTGAAACAGACAGAGACAGAATAGCATTCACAAATATTAAATGATGTTTTGATAGTTTACAGATGATAACATTTAGTGTCAATGCTACACTTTAAAGTGACAGTACAATCACAATTTCAAAGAGTGCAGCACAATTATTGTGTGTCTTTAAAGCCACAGGTTCAAATTTCATGTTAGAATATGAAAAATATCACATACTTTTATAAAGGACAAGCAAGTAAAGTTCCAGAATCAGATCAGTTCAGCTCTAGTAATAAATGTGTATATATAAAAACTTCAAGATTATATATATTTCATGCCGAAAATGCAGTTTACTAAGCACACCAGAGGCACAGACTTACATAAGAGTTATCAGATTACAGGCCAGTTCATCAAGCTGAATTGAAGACTGTACTGTATGCCATAAAATGATATGGTAAAGATCAGTTTAATATTATTAGTAACAGTTTTATGCATCAACAGTTCTTACTATTTATCCAAGAAAATTTTAGACAATAATAATACATCCTTGCAGCATGTAGTAGTACTGAAATAGTTAAATGACTTCAGCTTAAAAAATAGCTACATTAGGCCATGGGAGACCTGCACACTGAGGACATTTTTTGTAAACTATGCCCTGAGGGTCACAGAGTAAAAATAGGAAGTTTAGCAGTTAAGATTAATTTCATAAAGGTGCAAAAATGCAAATATTAATACAGTGTCAATTACCACTTCAGTTTCATTTGAGTTTATGACAGAGAAAAACAATACCACTGAGGTTTCCATTTGATTTAATAATAGTTACAGGCTTTCCATTTCACTGTGGTACATTATAAGTTCAGTTACAGACTTGCACAAATTTATTTATTAGTAACATACGTCTATTTGACTATAGTACATTATCAGTTTGCATACAGGCTTACAAGAGTTTATTAGCAGCATATGTTTAACTCATGCAGAAAAATGTAAATAAAGGCAGGGCAACAAGTGATGCTATTGGTTTATTATTGCTAAAGCTGCAAATGTTATTTTAAGAACCTGATAATCATAACTGAATATGAATGTTATAGTCTGAAACCTGACTGAAATTTATACTAAAGTGATAAATGTTATATTTTGTGCTCTTGTAACACTGACAGGAAATGTATTCCTTTATTATCAATTTAGTTAGTCTCCAGAATATAACATTTATCACTTTAGTGTAAATTTCAGTCAAGTTTCAGAATATGACATTCATATTCAGTTATGAGTTCAGTATAGTACATTTCAGTCAGACTTCAGCATATAACATTCATACTTGGTTATACATTTCTAACAGCATTATTAGACAGTTTACAACATGCAATTACATCACATTTCACAGTAAACAGTCATTAGGGTAAAGTGACAGAATTATTTATAACAGACTTATTAAAATAAGTTATTTGAAAAATAAGTAGTAATAGTTATTTAATATACTCAAGGCATAACTGGTCAGGCTTAATTTAGTAATTAATTTACAGAATACAGTGCATTTTACATAATTATTGTACATTAAACAGAAAGTTAAAAAGATACTGACGGTATACAAAGGTATAGATCTGAAATACAGAAAGCATAGGTTTTAGTAAAGGTACTTCTACTATTACACATATTTACAGGATATTTAAGACACAGATTTAAAAGGCAGACATCTATTACAACACATAAGTACTGAAAAGGTAAATAGACAAGATTATTAGTAACACATATAACTGAAGATTTACAGACAGAAGATAATATAGTATATGGTAATTGTGCTGCAAGATACATATATTTTAGGTGTAAAAAAAGTATATCAGTTATAATATGTTAAAAAATTGCCCAGTTATTAACAAATCATAAGGTTAAGAGGACTTGATCCAACCATGTCATAAATTCTCAAGTGACACCTAGTGGTCAAAGTTAAAACTGCAAGTTTATTTTCCAGATAAAGAAAAATTATTTTAAATTAGTTCTAGTAATCATTATAGTATCCTTAACGACCGTATTACTAAATTTATAAAGTAATTTTAGAAGTAAATCCCAGTTCAGTAATTTCAGAGATAGTTGTTACACAATAAATACTGCATAAATATGTTTACTAGAATAGACCTTGCATAGGCCTGAAAATGTAAGATTGTACCTGTGTCTTTATTTTATATTTCATATTTTTAAGTAACTGCAGAAATAAATACCTGTGTGTTCACGTATCTTCAGGAGTAGTTGTAAGATCAGGTTTCATTTAAATGTATTTTGTTAGATAAAAATACAGTATTCTCTTTGCATAAGTCTAGAAATGCAGCCATATTAAAGCAGGTATTTAGTGTGTGCACACAGTTTCATTGAATGCAGTTTCAATCAGTGAAAGTAACCTTCAGTCAAGAATACCAATAAGAATAGAATGTGCAGTACATTCGAGTGCAGACATATTTTGTTTGTATGATACAAGGCTTGGAAACCAAGGTTAAAGACGTGCGTAAGCATTATACAATTTTGGTATTACTGGGTTATACTTCAGATACAGTCAGTTAAGTTAGTTCATTTGGACTTATATGCAGAAAGTCATTGCAGCGCAATCCTCAGAAGTTTAGTACAGACACTCGAGAGTGTATACAAATTTCAGGTCAAATATCCAGCATTCCAGAATATTAATAATTATCAGAATACTAGTGCAGAAACTACAGACATAATTATCAGCACTGTTTTTGAAGACAGTACATTTCTGAGTACAGAATTTATGGACCATATAATGAGGGTAGAAGCTATGGACATTAAGAATTGATTCAGATATTGTTGACATCTACCTGCACTGTACATAATAAAACATCATTAACTGAACTAGTGTTTTTAGACTTTATTCTGAAATGTACAAGAATATTTGGCACCTAAAGGAGAGACAGGCACCTGCTCAGCATAGTTCTGCATAATTAACAGATAAAGACATTAATTCCAGCCTAATTCCAGTTTCTTTTAGTTATTTCCAATTCATTTCAGTATTCTACACTCATATCAGTTCTTACATTGGGACATTTCTGACCATGTGTGCTATGTGAGATTTTATTTTTTATCCAGGTTAAATGTGTGAAAATGGGACTGATAGGAAAGTGGTAAAATGGAAGTGCAATCAGAGAGAAGAACAAAGGGGAATCAGTACAGCCATTTGCAGGAGGGGATTTGGGGAGCAAAAGATATTCACCTTTTCAGCACAGTAAAATACACAAGTAGACAAAATTTGTTGAATTTGAACTGTCTCCACAACACAGATGGGTGACAACAATGCAATGATGTTGCATAGCCAATTGAACCAAATTAAGTGTGTCAAGAAGACACACATGCTATGTGTAGAGCTGTAATGGGACAATTTTTTGTGAGACAGGTGGACATTTTTTTCTTTTTCTTTCAAAAAGAGAGGGATGTTGGGGAAGGAACCTAGGAATGTGAGAATCAGGTAGGTAGGGTAGGTGAGGAAGCAGGTGCAAACAACCAGGACATACAAGACAGACAGAGGGATGGTGATGGAAACTAAAAGGTTGGGAGACACCATAATTGGGGATAGTTAGGGTATATTGAAGGCACATGGCCATCAGGTTTGGAAACAGTGAGAATCTAGTCTTTAATCTCAGAGATGTCATCACTGTTCCCTTCCTCAGTTGCCTGAGACTGCTTGACATGGGAGTCTTTTTCAGTGCATAGGAACAACCTCTCCACTATGCTGATGTGGGCACCTTGGACACTATCTATTAGATCCCACAACATCCCTGGCAGCTGCTGGCACCTAACATAATCACTGACACCAACAGCACTCCTGGAAAGTATGACTCCACCATCAGCCAGGGCGCTGCTACCTGACAGGGATTGACCATGAAGGCTAGGGTTGGGGAGACAGTACTGCCAGGTTGCATTCCAGAGGTGCTGGGTGTTGGTGTGGCAGCTGGTGAAGGGATGACAGGCAGAGCCACAGTGGTTGGACCACCCCTCTGTGCTAAAATGCATTTGTTTTACTGTCAGAAAGGTATGATATCAGAATGGTGTAATTCCAGGTAACCCCCTGAAAAAAGAGCAATAAGGGATGGGGTGAGATTAAAAAAAAAGAGACAATTAGAACCATGAGATGTCACAGCCATCCTTTATTACAATAAATAAGCATTTATTGTTATTATCCTAGTTATAGAGCTTTCACACTTTTGAAAATGATTGCGAATTGTTACAAGCAATCCTTGGAATATGCATCTATTCCATATATACTTGCAAAGATACTACACAGTAAGTTAACATGGCATTAAAGACAAAAATGCTGTATTTCAGATGTAAAAATACTTGTTGAATATTAATCTATAGGTTAGTTGTGGGTATTAAATCCACATAACCTGAATATACTACTACACTTGCCTAATATAGTCATTAACAGCTACAGGACAAAGTCTGCATGCTTGTTGTTATAGTTAAGGTATGCATGCTCAAGATGCTACTGATCTATGGAATCACAATAATTAATACAATAAGGTCAGCTGTGTTGTACACATACCCCTTGCCTCTCTGAGTCTCACCAATCTCTCAACATGCACCTTCCTTTCCCCCATAGTTTCCTCTGTCTCTGTAAAATAAAGAATGAGAGAAGAAGAGACATGAAAGCATTATGCATACCAATTTTGGCTATGTACACCATTTCATATAATTTAAATTGTTTGATCTGTATATTTACAGACCTGGGGAGGGTGCTAGCAGTTCTAAACTCATCCAACCACTGGTCAGGTTGTACCAGCTTGCACCTCTTAAGTTCACTGTAGTAGTGCCCATACTACTTCCCTGTGTGTGGATGCCAGTCACACCACAAACAGACCTTGCTAGGCTGTTCCATGCCTCAGCCTTGTATTGAGACCGAGTATAGTCCCCCTGCAGCAGCCCCTGGCTGTAGCACTTCACAAGGAGTGCAGCAAAGATTTTGGACTACTCCACATCCTATCTCTGTGCCCTGAATTTGGCACTATCATTCACATCACCTGCTATGTCTATAGAGATCCTTCAACAACAGTAGCAATGGTTTCCTGCCAAAGTTATAAACTCTCATTTTACAACCAGTGCACAAACATGCACAACCATGCCAACTGCATTTGAGAGATAGTGGGCAAAGAGAGACACTGCCAACCAAGATGAAAAGAGTTTATGAAACAGCAATGATGATGTCAAACTCGGCGGTGATCTTTGGCATGTGTGCTGCTATACTTGGTCAGCACTGAAATACTCAATGGCTTGGCTTTTAAGTCTTGACTTTGCAGGGATCAGTGTGATGACTTGGCATATAATTTTTTGGGACTTACACACTATTAAATGTAGAGAAAATAATGCATTAGCATGACACATTAAATTTAGCGGGTCCCAGCAAATGAGGATTCCCATGACTTTTTCAAGTGACATCACTGTTTTTTGTGATATCATTAAAAGAAATTTGAATATTTTGAAGGTCTCAGAGGAACTTAAAGATATTGTGAGAAACCAATTTTTTTCATTTAAGAATAATTTCTTGCTGAAAAGGCAATTGTGTTATTGCTGAGAAGTGGAGACACCAGCAATAGTATCACAGAGACAAGGGACATATCCCTGTAGGAATTGCAGTGCTTATAGTTACAGTCACACAGGGTTGAGTTTCTCCCATCTACAATGAGGGTTGACAGTTTAGCCTAAGTTTTATGCTGATTGTAGGTCTCAGAATTTGGTGTACTACAGTTTTTTTGTGTAATGTCGTGTATTTTATATAGGTAAAACTAATTGTTCCCTCAGAGAATGTATTTTAGAGCATGTGAGGGATGTTAGGAATGGTAGAGAAAGTAATACATTAGCATGACACATTAAATTTAGCGGATCCCAGCGTAAGTTTAGATTTTTTTGCATTTGAAATTATTAAGGAGAATGTTAGAGGGGGTGACATTAGAAATAGAACCGAGTTGGCTGAGCAGAGATGGATATTGTTTTTTTAATGCAGAGAAGCTACCAGGAATTAATGATGCAGAATCCATGAAGCCTGTGTTACGTGCACGCACACTCCCCCATTCACAGAAAGTTGTGAAAAGTTTTGCTTAAAAACACAATTGTGATGTTATTTATACTTTTGGAAAGATTATAGGTTTTATATGTTTTAGTATTGGTTGCTCAAACATATAATGTGCTTTTAAAAGTATTTTCATAAGCAAGTGGATGTATTTTGGCTGATTGGCTGCTTCTTATTTAAATAGTGTGCATGCTTTTTTATTTTGATAGTCTGATGAAGGTACTGTTAAGTCATGAAAGCACTTAGTTGAATAAAATATTTGTTTTGCAGCCGTGGAAATTCTGGACTAGTTTTTTTTTGTTTTAGTCTGTTTTAATTGTATGTGGTACAGAATCTTTACCCAGAAACTGGCTGCTGTTTGTATTCCATCCGATTGTTTTGTGCTCAGAGACTGGCATATAGCTGTGGGTTGTAACAATGAATTAGATTACAACCTTGGTTTGTTAAACAAGCTGAATACTCATATGGATCCTTTATGTAGGGTTCTCTGTATGAGCATTAATCCCCTTTTGAAATTGTGGTGGATATACAGGAGCAACAAACTGCTTTTGATGAAAATGTACATTTATAATTTTTGAAACACTACAGGAAACTTGAGAACAAACTATTTAGGTTTAAATGCTTTCATTGGCAGAGGTTTCATATGGAAGCATCTTTACATCATCGAGTTGCCGCCGGACATCTCAGGGTGTTGAAAATGCCAAGCTATGGGGAAACATTTATAGACTTGTTAAAATAATGGCAAGCATTACATTTAAAATTATGTTTTGATTACATGAAATTATTGATTGATTTTTTTTATGCCCCAGGAAAAAGAAATGTTGAATGAGATCAAACCTTTACAGACCAGAATTATGTCTGGGTTTCCAGCTGCGATTATCGAGGATAGACTTGATATTTTATATGAGAATGTTGTTTCCTATGAAAAGAAGAAATTACAGTGAGATATGGCTGATTTTCAGTAAGGGGCTGTATTTTCATGACCAAGGGAATGTGTTCCGGCTGGGGACAATAACATTTTAATGGTAGCTAAGCTACAGTGCCTGGATACACATGTTACCATGGAATCTGAGGTCACTCCTCCTCACTTGGCTGTGTTGCTTACTGGGTCCATGAATGTGAACTCACAAATGCCTATGGCATCTTCTCAGTCAACAAATTCAACTTCATTGTCTTTTTTGTTGCAAGAACCACTGCCTATAAACAACAAATAGAGATCCAGAAGCAGGGTGAGGAAGGGAAGGGCCCTGCAGCAATACAGCATGAAGAATGTATGGACTCAACTGAAGACATGGAACAAGCCGTGAATGGGTTGGTGTTCAATCTTTCTTCCATTAGACTGACATTGGCACAGATTTCTTTACTGAACTAAGGGCTTTCCTTTGTTCCTGCTAAAAGGTCAGATAAGGCTAATCTACGTATGGATTTGAAAGTGCCAGAAATGTTTCATTAAAAGTGATGTTTTCACAGCAGAATGTGAGAATGCATTTAAAAGACCTAGTGCATGTATATCGAAAATTCATCCAGTTGTTTAGACATTTGTATTAGTGTGTGTGAGAGTGAAATTAAACAGGATTTTGAATGAGTGCATAACCCTGCCTTCTATGGCTTAAATGCTACTGAATATAAAGAATTATATGAACTGAAATAGACCAGCTGACAAAGGTGGGGGTTGTAGTAATGGACAAAAATTTTTATCTGGCACAAATGGAAAAACTGTTGGATGATGCTTCGACTTACATATTGATCTCGAAAGACTTAGTTAAATGGGTGATAGAGAAAATATCCTTTTTTGTATTTGATCTGTTTATGACTAACATGATCACAGAAGACTTGTTTAAATATTTTAAAGTTGCATGTCCATTGATTCCAGTGTTATATGGCCTCCATAATGTACATAGGAATTTGACTTGTCCACCCATGAAGCCCATAGTTTCCAGCAAATGGTGTGCGATGGAACCACTCTCGATATTTGTAGAGAAGACTTTAGGGTCCAATATTGGATATCATTAAGATAGTGTTAAGAGACACTAAGTCCTTTCTATGTGAGTTATATAACAATGTGATGGGGTTTGGACAAAGTAATGACTATTTTTTGTCACTATGGTCATTAAATCCCTCTTTACTGTGATTCTTAGTGCATGGGAGATAGAAAATATCAGACAATTTTTGGTAAAGGGGAGGCATTTATCTCTTGAAAAGATTGATTTGGTATACACATTATTAGACATTGTTTTAGAAAATAATATCTTTGCTTTTAAAAATGATTTATTTTTGAAGAAGGTTGGTGTAGATATGTGCGCAGCATGTACCAATAGCTATGCCAACCTTGCATTGGTACAATGGGAGGAGAGTTTTGTGCTGCACAGTAACGAGTTTAGTAGACACTTGTTTTGGTACACTTGGTTTGTGGATGATATATTTTTTTCTGTAGAGAAGTTCATGTGAGATGTTTCCCCAATTCATAGATTATTTACATGGTACGGTGACATATTTGAGATTTATCTATAGATATTCTAAGGAAGACATATATTTCCTTGATGTTACAGTGAAGAGGTGTGAGTTGGGGAGTTTGCAGAAGTGTGTATATAGGAAGCCAAGTAGGAAAAACTCACTACTACATAAAAACAGCATGCATCCTAGGCATGTCTCCAGGAATGTATTGAGGGGACAGGTTCTTAAGATGATGAGGTTACATAATGATGATTCACAACTTAGGATAGCCACTAATGACCTCAAGGAGAATTTCTTGAAGAGAGGGTATTCTGAAAAAGAGAGAGATGAATGTGTCTGTCAATTATTTACAGAGAGAGGAACTAGAGGCAAACCCTATTTTTCTGAATTTCCCCCTGAAGACAGGAGAGAAAATGGTCACGCCTGTGATAGACAAGTGAGGATTCCCATGACATTTTCAAATGACATCACTGTTTTTTTGTGATATTATTAAAAGAAATTGGAATATTTTGAAGGTCTCAGAGGAACTTAAAGATATTGTAAGTGAGAAAGTTGTGCTATAGATCAGGAGTGGAGACCCCAGTCATAGTATCACAGAGACAAGGGACATATCCCTGTAGGAATTGCAATGCTTGTAGTTACAGTCACACAGAGTTGAGTTTCTCCCACCTACAATCAGGGTTGACAGTTTAGCCTAAGTTTTATGCTAAGTTTAGGTCTAGGAATGTGGTGTGGTACAGTTTCTTTGTGGTATGCGGTGTATTTTATATAGGTAAAACTAACTGTTCTCTCAGAGAACATATTTTAGAGCATGTGAGGAATGTTAGGAATGGTAGAGAAAGTAATGTGTTAGCATGACACATTAAATTTAGTGGGTTCCAGAATAAGTTTAGATTTTTTTGTACTGGAAATTATTAATGAGAATGTTAGAGGGGGTGATATTAAAAATAGAACCAAGTTGGCTGATCAAAGATGGATATTGTTTTTTAATGCATGGAAGCCACCAGGAATTAATGATGCAGTGTCCATGAAGCCTGTGTTATGTACACTCTCACTCCCCCATTGACTGAACGATGTGAACAGTTTTGCTTAAAGACACAATTGTGATGTTATTTATGATTTGGATAGATTATAGGTTTTATATGTTTTAGTATAGGTTGTTTATGTGTATAATGTGCTTTTAATAGTATGTGCATAATCAAGTGGATGCATGTTTTGGCTGATTGGCTGCTTCTTGTCTAAATAAGGTGTGTGCTTTTTATTGTGATAGTCTGATAAAGCAACTGTTATGTCGTGAAAGTGCTTACTTAGTTAAATAAAATATTTCTTTTACAGCCGTGGTGATTCTGGACCCTTTTTTTTGTTTTAGCCTGTTCTTAATTGTACATGGGTACAGAATCTTTACCCAGGAACAGGTTCCTGTTTTTATTTTGCACACATATTCAACTGGTGTTCATATGTTAGTCACTAGTGAGCTATGATACCTACAAAAGCATGTGTATGCAAGCAGCAATGATACCTTTCTGTCAGTCAACCTACTATACATAGCTATTGGTATGTAGTATTACCTTTATAATCAAAGTTTTAGGAATATTGACAGTGTGACACCCTTTCTAACCTTGGCTCACCTGGGCTAGGCAGCAGGTATATTTTCTCCGCTCAGTATTGTCCAGTGTGCTGATGGCCTCGAGTCACCACTGAGCCTGTTTGCATGAAGGAAGTTGAACCAAATTAAAATTTTCACTTTTTTTTCTTAAACAGTCAACTGTATTTACATTCAGCTAGGCAATACACAAAATGGAAAAGGCAATAGCAAATACATTGCTTGGGTAAGTACTCATTATGACCCCCTCACTAAAAATATATACTGTGGGACTCAAAGCCTGATTTACCTTTGTTCTGTCTTTTTTAACTTGATATATTAACACCTTGTGCCACAGAGATAATCAGCTGACAAGCGGAATTTCTGCAGTCATTACCATCCATGATTCTGACCACTGCTCAAAGCCACTTAAAGTATTTGCGCTCTGTAAGACAACTGAAATTAAATTTTTCACTTTTTCCTCAAGCAGTGAACCATGTTTGCACTATAATAACAAAGGAAACAAAGGTTAAAAAATTAAACAACCCTCAATTTGAACCATCAGACTATTGCTCTTACACAACACAGGTGTAGTGGGTTATCTTTCTTTGTCACAGCCACAACTTTGCAATAATAATTAAATGATGCTCATACAAGCAATTCACATTTCATGCCCAATATTAAACCGATTATATAGTTGGACATTCTCAGTTGATTGTACATGTGTAGATAATATATTTAGTGAAAAGACTGATTACACAATATTTATGAATATGTTTGCAAAACTGCAGCTCTGCCTTCTCTTTGTATTCTGAGAAACCTTCCCTTATCTCTGCTTTGCTGTGACAGGCAATCTTCAGTGCATATCCTCCCATTTTTCTTTCAAGGTATGATACAAATAACATCACAGTGCAAAACAGTTTTCAGCAAAGGCAGGAAACTGTGCTATTATGCCAAAAAATATACAAGTGGGGTGTTTGGTTTTGCTTAAAAGCTCACTGCAGTTAGTTCCACACTTTGTAACTGTATCCTCACTGACACATCCACTTCAAGGAAGGGTTTTGGTGAATTTCTGTGTTTTGCTTGAGTCATACTAATCATTCACATTTGCAAACCATTTACACCTAACAATGGTGTAGAGGCTACACTGTGTTTACATCTTCTTCACAAAGTCAAATGTTTGGTATTCGGCAATTCTAATGAGTTTGCACCTTATTTCCATCTTCGGAGTGCTCAGAGGACTGAATATACACTGAAATGTAACCGTGTAGCTAGGGAACTTGAAGCTGAAGAGAATAGTTTCTGTCATGCTGATTACTCCACTTCTGAGAATATAGGGGTAAGTAGACATTGAACTGTTATTTCTATAGTGGGTATTTCATTTGCATGGAGCAGGTTATTTGGTAAACTGCACAAATACATATTAAAGATGTCAGCCATGTCAGATATTGATGGCATTGCTGGACAAGTCATACGCATGCTACAGAGGTACATTTGCAATGATAGTTATGCAGGTCTCTGCCATTCATTCATGTTATTTTTCTATTACAGATTCCACAGGTACATTGACAGTCCTGCAGTTATAACTGTTGCCATTCAGGACTGACTCTGTCTGATGCTAGCAGTACACAGCATTTACATGGGGAGGTAAATGTTTTGAACATTGCCTAGCTTCCATTTTACTCTATGTTTGTGCATAAAATAAAAGGTGTACTACATAGGTGGCCAGCATCTGCGGTATCCTTTGCCTCTTAACCAGGGTGAGGGCATATTGTACAAGCCTATATCTAGTTACAGCCACAGCAGCTACCCTGCCCTGTTTAGTAATAGTTGCCATCCCTAACCCTAATACTACCCCCTCCTCCTACCCTATCCCTATACCATGCCATCATTAAAACCTTTGAGTAACACCACAAACTTGAGGGTAGTGTTATGGGGGGGTTCATTGTAATACCAAAAGAGGAAGTAATGTTTCTCTCTTGATATTATTGTTTTTGTTTTTTTTTCACTATTGTGTATGATTGAACTTATTTTGATGGTGTTTTACATTGACATTTGGGCAGTTAAGTCAAAGACAACAGACCACTGACTATATCTGTTTACACAATGGAAATAATCAAAAGAAGTAAAAAAAATAAATAGGAGATGGAACATAATGGACAAATTAGAGAAGAGCATACAGAGGGAAAGAGGAAAGATCCACATCAGTATAGCACATGAAATTTTAAAAGTAAGGGAAATAAAGCTTAATTTAAGCTCATGTCAGCTCAGATGGTCTAGTGTTTTTTTTTTAATCTCTAGTGTTTGGAGTTTTCTACATGCAGAAATGCATGAATGATATCCACTATTTATTCAGTGAAAAAGGGAGGAGAAATTTGTTCTTCCATTCTAGTACTAATAATAGCTTTGTG